>NW_024470737.1:2330380-2422880 GCF_017639515.1 Carcharodon carcharias | reverse complement strand
CTTCCCAGCAGGACGCAATCGACGGGAGGGATTCCAGGCCGGAGGTGGCATGCGGAGAGATGTAAGGCTCCGGGGCATCTTCCGAGATTTTGCTTTGCTCGAGAATGCGGAAACGCTTCAGGTGGTGCCCGACTCTGAGCCTGTCGAAGGAGCTGCTGCTGCCCTGGGCGTGCCACTTGTCCTGTGCCCCCCCCACCAGGGGGAGGCGATGGCGTAGTGGTGTGGTCGCCGGCTTAGTAATCGGGGGGGCTTAACACCTCCCAGGTTCAAATCCCGTCACAGTGGAATTTAAATTCAGCTAAAAAAAAAATCACGAAACCATTGTCGATTGTTATAAAAATTTCACCTGGTTCCCTAAGGGAAAGGAAATCTGCCCTCCTTCCCCAGTCTGGCTGACGTGTGATTCTTAAATGCCCTCTGAACAAGGGCAATTGGGGATGGGCAATAAATGCTGGGCTGAGCCAGTGATGCCCACATCCTGTAAATGAATAAAAAGGAAATAGCAGACCGAGGCGTGTGACGTTACGACAATGCTCTGTGCCCGGCTCTCAGGAGAGTGGTACTTGTCTTTATTCTTATACCTGGTATCCGTAACGCTGAGGTTTTGTGTAGAAATTGAATGATCAGGAAGTGAAAAGGTAACTTTTGTCAGAAACGTATCGGCCGTGATTGAATGGCGGGGCAGACTCGATGGGCCGAACGGCCTAATTTCTGCTCCTATGTCTTATGGACGGGGGGGGCAAGGTCATGACTTTGCAAGCGTCAACACTGAAGCATTTCTTCACGCAGTGACCCGCCCGTTCTGGCCGCTCATGTCAGTCCGTAAGAGAGGCCAGAGTTTTTACCTCGTCAGGCGGGACCGGGAGAGGGTCAGGGAGCAACCACCACCCCCCGCAACCCCCCCAACCCTGGCCCCCGATTCAGGGCCGGATTTTCATTTCACCCTCGCCCGCGATAAGGCTCGCCCAGCGTAAAACGCGGGCTGCAGCGCCGCCTGTGGGTGGGTGGGAGGAGAGGGTGGGGGACAGGGTGGGGGGTTCGAGCGAGGTGGGGGAGGGGGGGCGGGTGAGGGGGGGGTTGAGTGAGGGGGGGGTCGAATGAGGGGGCAGGCGGGTGAGCGAGGGGGCGGGTGGGCGAGGGGGCGGAGGCGAGGGGGGGTGGGAACATGAGGTGGGCGGCTGGGTGAGCGAGGGGGTGCAGGCGAGGGTAGGGGGGTCGAGCGAGGGGATGGGGGGGTCAAGCGAGGGGAGGGGAGGCAGGCGTGCGAGGGAGGGGGCGGGCAAGCGAGGGGGGGCAGGTGAGCAGGGGACTCAGCGCATGGGCGTAGGAAGAGCACAGGAACTGCCTCTGGGAGATGAAGATATATAAAAAATATAAAGCACTTTTAAAAAAAATAGGCCCCCGCTCATGTGACTCTGTCAAATGTGCCTGGGGTGGGGGGGTTGGGGGGGGTGGGTGTGGGAGGATATGTTAGAAATTTAAAAAACATTTTTTAACGATGGATCGAAATCCTCCTTCCCTAATGGAGCCCCAACTCTGCAGCCCATTAAAAACCACTCCACCCCAACCCCCACAACTTACCATTGGTCCGGTAGGTGGACACGTGCCTGTGAACGTGGTGCTGCCTGTGAAACATGCGCTGAGTACCATTAGGGCTGTCCTATATAAGGTAGGTGAACGAACCTTGAAGCACTGAGTGAAATGCGGGTCGCCAGGTGCGTGTCGCCAGGTGCATGTCGTCAGGTGTGTGTCAGGTGAGTGTCGCCAGGTGCGTGTCACCGGGTGTGTGTTGTCAGGTGTGTGTCACCAGGTGTGTGTCACCAGGTGTGTGTCGTCAGGTGCGTGTCGCCAGGTGAGTGTCGCCAGGTGTGTGTCGCCAGTTGCGTGTTGTCAGGTGCGTGTCGCCAGGTGTGTGTTGCCAGGTGCGTGTTGGTCAGGTGCGTGTCGCCAGGTGTGTGTTGCCTACAGGCTGTTGTGACATGGCAGGTGATGCATGCCAGGAGGACCAAACCCACAAAGCCTGGAAACTTGGCCACGCTATCACGACGGTTTTGCAATTTGTATTGATTACGAGAAGATTTGTGCACTGAGTTCAGAAGTAATGAGTAAGCTATCGCCTTTCGAGATTTTAAAGACTAAATTAAAATTTAAATAGCAAGCCAGCAAGTTTATCACAGCACCCGCTCGACAGTGGAATTCCAAAGGCTTTCCTCCACCTTTGGTTACTGGACACAGCAGACTTCTGCAAAAGAGGCTGGAGACTTTCCCATGGTCCTCTTAGGTCTTACATGGCCCCTCAACATAGTCTTCCGTTGTCTTTATATATGTTTCTGTCTCTTTAATCTGTAAATTCCATTGTTCTGTGGGTCTTTGGAAATGTACTTTTCCCATAATATAAAAATCTTTCATTTTGCCAATATGGTCAGTACCTTTGGGAAAAATAAACACACTGCTTGGCCTTGCTTATCTTGTTAGCCGTAGACATCCTATCATCCCTTTGAAACCCAAACAACGGCCAAACTTATTTAAAATGCAAATTTCCTTCACATCTTGCAAGCTGCCCTCACCCATGTTTACTCATTATTATTTCAAGTGCCTTTTATCCCTAACAAAGACAGAAAATGCTGTAAAAACACTCAGCACATCGGACAGCATCTGTGGAGAGAGAAGCAGAGTTAACATTTTGAACCTGCATGATTCTTATTCAGAACAAGTAATAGATGGCCCTTTTGGGGGTGGTTGGTGGGGGAGGGGGCAGAAGTGGGAATAAAGGATAGAAAGTGGGATAAGAAAGAGAGGATAAAAATAAAAATAAATAGATAAAAACGGGATTAAGAAAGGGGTGAAGATAGAGGAGAGTGTTCATTGTCTGAAGTTGTTGAACTCAATGTTAAGTCTGGAAGGCTGTAAAGCGCCTAGTCGGAAGATGAGGTGCTGTTCCTCCAGTTTGCGTTGGGCTTCACTGGAACAATGCAGCAGGCCAAGACCAGACGTGTGGGCATGAGAGCAGGGTGGAGTGTTAAAATGGCAAGTGACAGGGAGGTCTGGGTAATGCTTGTGGACAGACCGAAGGTGTTCTGCAAAGCGGTCACCCAGTCTGAGTTTGGTCTCCCCAATATAGAGGAAACCGCATTGGGAGCAGTGGATGCAGTAGACTAAATTGAGGGAAGTGTAAGTGAAATGCTGCTTCACTTGAAAGGAGTGTTTGGGCCCTTGGACGGTGAGGAGAGAGGAAGTAAAGGGGCAGGTGTTGCACCTTCTGCAGTTGCATGGGAAGGTGCCGTGTGAAGGGCTGAGGTGTTGGAGGTGATGGAGGAGTGGACCAGGGTGTCCCAGAGAGAACAGTCCCTACGGAATACTGGGTAAGGGGTAGATGTGTTTGGTGGTAGCATCATGTTGGAGTTGGCAGAAATGGCAGAGGATGATCCTTAGAATGCGGAGGCTGGTGGGGTGATAAGGGAGGACAAGGGGGACCCTATTATGTTTCTGGGAGGGAGAAGGTGTGAGGCTGGATGTACGGGAGATGGGCCGGACACGGTTGAGGGCCCTGTCAACCACCGTGGGTGGAAAACCTCAGTTAAGGAAGAAGGAGGACATGTCAGAGGAACTGTTTTTGAAGGAAGCATCATCGGAACAGATGCGACGGAGGCGAAGGAACTGAGAGAATGGGATGGAGTCCTTACAGGAAGCAGGGTATGAGGAGCTGTAGTCGAGGTAGCTGTGGGAGTCGGTAGGCTTGTTATGGATATTGGTGGACAGTCTATCACCAGAGATTGAGACAGAGAGGTCAAGGAAGGAAAGGGAAGTGTTGGAAATGTGAAGGTGATGGAGGGGTGGGAATTGGAAGCAAAATTAATAAATTTTTCCAGGTCCAGACGAGAGCATGAAGCAGCACCGAAACAGTCATTGATGTACCGGAGAAAAAGTTGTGGAAGGGGGCTGGAGTAGGACTGGAACAAGGAATGTTCCACATACCCCATAAAGAGACAGGCATAGCTGGGGCCCATGCGGGTACCCATAGCCACACCTTTTATTTGGAGGAAGTGAAACAAGTTTAGGAAGAAATTGTTCAGTGCGAGAAATTGGAGGGGAAGTTGAAGATGACTTTTACCCCTTTTACCCCGATTTTTACCCTTCTGATGATTTCAAGCGTGCAGACTATCTGACCTGAATTCAATTAAATCGCACAGACAGAACCATCTACACTCACATCCATAAGCCTACTTTACGATAAACCACAATAATATCATGAAAATAATATTAGTTTCATGACAATATCGTGGTGAAACACATCGTTCTAGTTTACAAGCTGGAGTGGTGACCCAGTGGGTGGGGTGAATCTGGCAAGGACCGCTTTTCACAAGATGCAAGTAGATTGAAATGACAGTCCCAATGTGCCACAATGAGAAATGTACCCAGCTATCGAAGGCTGCGGCGCACAATCCCGAACTGATTTTACCACACCGTAAATCCGATTTTTGGCCGCCTCGCGATATTTTCCACTCCCGCCCGCCTTGATGCTTGCCAGTGTCTCTGGTCGAAATCCATTGTTCAACCTAGGAGATAGGTGCTGGTTATTAGTGCCTCCATAGGTATGACCAGTTTCAATGGCTCTCTCTTTGTTAAAAGTCTGGGCTGTGGAGGCAAGACCATCTCCTGCTCCCTTATTTCATTGATTGCAATGGGTCCAGACGATGATAGGTGTGATATTCCACAAGGATGAGTGTTGAGCATTTTAATTACTGTTGGAAGCGTCCAGAACTGTAGCCAACTTGCAAATCATGTGACCTGTGGCAGCCATGTTTTTGGTCCAACAAAGTTCATTTTTTTTTAATAAGCAGAGAGTAAGGTTTGATTTACACAGTTTATGATATATTTTATGTCTTACGGACATGACATGAGGAGAAGAGGAGTGTGTAAGGTGTGGGAAGAACTAGAGAGGGAAGCTCGGAGGAGAAATGGCCACAGTAATTCCTTTTTATTTAGTCATAGGAAGCGGGAGTCACTGATTAGGCCAGCATTTATTGCCCATCCCTAACTGGCCTTGTTCAGGGGGCATCCACATTGCTGTTGGTCAGGAGTCACATGTAGGCCAGACCATCTGCCCTGGCAGGGATTTGAACCTGGGTTCCCCATGAGATTACTAGCCCAGCGACAATATCACCAGTCCATCAACTTCCCCCTGGACGTGGTTAAATGGAGATAGTCAACCTGGCCACAACAAAATGGCCGCCCTAACCTGCCTTTCATTGAGATTCAGGGAGTCGGTGACTCATGAAGATCCCCAGGATTTCATTCCGCAAGGTTCCACCTCTTCCGTTTTAGCACGTCCCAACAGAAGAAAAGTGTTTTAATTGTGTAAAGCACTCTTGTAAGTCCCTGTTAAAGGTTCCACGCGCAGAAACTGATAGTTACCTTGCTTCGAATTATGTGCCGGGGGGAGTTATCCTGCTATTGCCAGCCACAATGTCGGATCGATGGATGGTCTGTGAGGCACAATGAGCTGTCTCAAGCTTCGTCACCGAGATGGGAATGTGTCTCGGCCACGGCCGCAGGAGAGCTGGGAGAGTTGGGTGTCGTGGGAGGCAAGGTGGAGGGACCCAGGGTGGGTGTTGACATAACAGTCAAAGGGGAGGTGCCAGGGGTCAGTCAGAGAGAAACCGCAGAGGGATTGGGAGCCGCAGGGAAAGGATCCTGAACTGATTGAAGAGGGGGGTGGGTGGGAGGGGGAGGAAAGGAGACGACGGAAGACTTGGAGGTCAGAGGGAGGATAGCAGGCCTGAGCTTAGTGTATGAACAGTGCGGCTTGGCCCAAGTTGCAGATTGGCATGGAATGGAATTAAAGGGGGACTGAGAGACCAGGAGTGGGCAAAGGCTTCAGTCGTAATGTGTAAATGAGGGAGAGAGGGAGGGAGAGAGAAAGAGAGGGAAGAGGGTGAGGGGGAGACAGAGAGAGGGAAAGAGAGAGGGAGGGGGGAGAGACAGAGAAGAGAGAGAGGGGAGAGGGAGAGAGAGAGAGACAGAGACCGAGAGGGAGGGAGAGATGGAAAGAGAGGGGGGACAGGGAGAGGAGGAGAGACGGAGAGAGGGAGAAAGAAAGAGAGACAGGGAGAGAGAGGGGGGAGAGGGGAGAGGGGAGACAGAGCGAGGCGGAGAGAGAGGGAGAGAGTGGGAGGGGAGAGAGAGAGAGAGAGAGTGGGAGAGGGAGAGAGGGAGAAATGGAGAGAGGGAATGGGAGAGAGAGACAGAGAGGGAGAGGAGGAGAGAGCGATCGGGAGACAGAGTTAGAGGAGGGAGAGAGGGGGGGAGCGGACAGAGGAGAGGGAGAGGGAGGGATGGAGAGGGAGGGGAGAGAGAAGCAGAAAGAAAGAGACAGAGAGAGGGAGAGGAATGCCAGCCTGGGTTGTGGGGCTCGAGTCTCTGGAGGGGGGAACTGGAACCTGTGACACTCTGACCCAGAGGCGAGAGGCGACAAAGAGAACGGCCTGGATCTTGCTCGATAGGGAACCCGCTCCACTCTACCTCTCGTGACACTCAGCAAGATCTGGCCCAGCCCCAGCTCTGGGGCTGTTACTGGTGGTCACCAATGGAGCAATAAGAAGTACCAGACAGGGAGTAAAAAATCCCAGAGGAATTGTGGGGGTGGGGAGGGGTGTGGAGGGTGGTGGACAGGCCAGCGATTCCCATTGGCTGCTTTTGGGGGTGGAAGTGCATGTGGCCAACCAATGACCTTGCAGGATGTTTAACATGGTGGTGGCTCCAGCCCAGCAGCGATTATCTTTCGGGCCGGTTGACTCACACAACCCGCACCCCTGTTCGTTGGCAGGGTGCCCTGGCTCCTGCAATCATTCAGGAATGCCCGAGGGGTGTGGCTGGGCACAGTTCCAGGCCACAAGGCCCGCGCCCACTTCCCAGCGTTCCCAGCATTATTCCACTCAGACAGGTTACGCAAGGTCAGTCACGCTACAGCTCCAGGGGAAGGTGGAAGATCAAATCCCTTTGCTCCGGGCTGGAGAAGGTGGGGGGGGGGGGAGGTGGTGCAAGAAAGACTAAAAGGACACCAGGTCTTAACTGTCGGGAGGGGCTGAGCAGGCCGGTGCCCGTTTCTCGAGATAAAACGGGCTGAAGGGCTGATCTGGTCGAGATCATTAAAATTCTGGGAGGGGTTTGATAGGGTCGACGTGGAGAAGATGAGGTGGGGGGGGGGGGGTGTGGGGTGGCGGGTGAATGGTGGGCACCAGGGAGACCAGAACCAGGAGGCCATCAATACAGATGGTCCTCAAGGTCTCTTGGCCGGAGAGGGCGTTGGCACAATGAAGGTTGAATGGATTGGTCCATCCTGACTGGAAGTGCACTGCAGGGGTGTGCTGTGGACTCCAGCAGTGTGGCTGGCCAGGAAACTCTCCCCGCTCTCACCATCTGCCTGCAGGGGAATTGGAAGGGTTTATTCCATGACAATGCAAATGATTGGCCACGTTATTCACAAGCCTTCTCCGATCATCGAACACCAGGTGGCATCGAAAAACAGAGATTGTGGCCCAGGGGGCACTGCCCTCTGCCACATCAAAAAAATACATTCGATAAACGTCAGAAACAAATGTAACAGGGAATTAAATAAAGCTGCTTTATACTGTCCTCCACACTCCCAGGACAGGTACAGCACTGGGTTTAGAAACAGAGTAAAGCTCCCTCTACACTGTCCCTATCAAACACGCCCAGGACAGGTACAGCACGGGGTTAGATACAGAGTAAAGCTCCCTCTACACTGTCAACATCAAACAATCCAAGGACAGGTACAGCACGCAGTTAGACACAGAGTAAAGATCCCTCTACACTGTCCCTATCAAATACTCCCAGGACAGGTACAGCACGGGGTTAGATACAGAGTAAAGCTCCCTCTACACTGTTCCCATCAAACACTCCCAGGGCAGGTACAGCACAGGGTTAGATACAGAGTAAAGCTCCCTCAACACCGTCCCCATCAAGCACTCCCAGGACAGGTACAGCACGGGGTTAGATACAGAGTAAACCTCCATCTACACTGTCCCCATCAAACAACCTCAGGACAGGTACAGCACGGTGCAGATACAGAAAATAATCTCCTTCTACACTGTCCCAATCAAACACTCACAAGACAGAAACATCACGGAGTTAGATCCAGAGTAAAGCACCCTCCACCCTGTCCCCATCAAACACTCCCAGGACAAGTACTGCACAGGGTTAGATTCAGAGAAAAGCTCCTGCTACACTGTCATCATCAAACACTCCCAGGACAGGTACAGCACGGGGTTAGATCCAGAGTAAATCTTCTTCTACACTGTCCTCATCAAACATACCTGGAACAGGCAGGGCACAGGGTTAGATATGGAGTAAAGCTCCCTCTAAAGTGTCCCCATCAAACACTCCCAGAGCAGGTACAGCACGGGGTTAGATACATAGTAAAGCTCCCTCTATACTGTCCCCATCAAACACTCCCAGGACAGGTACAGCACGGGGTTAGATACAGAGTAAAGCTCCCTCTACACTGTCCCCATCAAACACTCCCAGGACAGGTACAGCACGGGGTTAGATAGAGAGTAAAGCTCCCTCTACACTGTCCCCATTACACACGACCAGGACAGGTACAGCACGGGGATAGATATAGAGTGAAACTCGCACTAAATTGTACCAATCAAACACTCCCAGGACAGGTACAACACGGGGTTAGGTACAGAGTAAAGCTCCCTCTACACTGTCCCCATCAAACACTCCCAGGACAGGTACAGCACGGGGTTAGATACAGAGTAAAGCTCTCTCTGCATGGTCCCCATCACAAACTCCCAGAACAGGTACAGCACGGGGTTAGATACAGAGTAAAGCTCCTTCTACACTGTCCTAATCAAAAACACACCCGGAACAGGCAAGGCACAGGGTTAGATATACAGTAAAGCACCCTCTCAAGTGCCCCCATCAAACACTCCCAGGACAGGTACAGCACGGGATTAGATAAAGAGTAAAGCTCTCTCTACACAGTCCTCATCAAACAGTTCCAGGACAGGTACAGCACAGGGTTAGATACACCTAAAGCTCTCTCAACACTGTCCTCATCAATCACTTCCAGGACAAGTACAGCGCAGGTTTAGATACAGAGTGAAGCTCCCTCAACACTGTCCACATCAAACACTCCCAGGACAGGTACAGCACGGGGTTAGATACAGAGTAAAGCTACCTCTACAAAGTCCTCATCAAACACTCCCAGGACAAGTACAGCACGGGGTTAGATACAGAGTAAAGCTCCCTCTAAACTGTCCCCATCAAACACTCCCAGGACAGGTACAGCACGGGGTTAGATACAGAGTAAAGCTCCCTCTACACTGTCCCCATCAAACACTCCCAGGACAGGTACAGCACGGGGTTAGATACAGAGTAAAGCTTCCTCTACACCGTCCCCATCAAACACTCCCAGGACAGGTACAGCACGGGGTTAGATACATAGTAAGGCTCCTTCTACACTGTCCCCATCAAACACTCCCAGGACAGGTACAGCACGGGTTAGATACAGAGTAAAACTCTCACTACACTGTCCCCATCAAACGCTCCCAGGACATGAACAGCATGGGGTGAGATACAGAGTAAAGCTCTCAGTACACTGACCGCATCAAATATTCTGAGGACAGGTACAGCACAGCGTTAGATACAGAGTAAAGCTCCCTCTACGCTGTCCCCATCAAACACTCCCAGGACAGGTACAGCACGGGGTTAGATACAGAGTAAAGCTCCCTCTAAACTGTCTCCATCAAACACTCCCAGGACAGGTACAGCACGGGGTTAGATACAGAGTAAAGCTCCCTCTAAACTGTCTCCATCAAACACTCCCAGGACAGGTACAGCACGGGGTTAGATACAGAGTAAACCTCCCTCTACACTGTCCCCATCAAACAATCCCAGCACAGGTACAACACGGGGTGAGATACAGAGAAAATCTCCCTCTGCACTGTCCCTATCAAATACTCCCAGGACAGATATTGCACAGGGTAGACACAGAGTAAATCTCCTTTTACACTGTCCCCATCAAACAACCACAGAACAGGTAGAGCAGAGATGTCGATACATAATAAATCTCCTTCTACACTGTCCGGTTCAAACAATCCCAGGACAGGTATAGCACGGGGTTAGGTCCTGAGTAAATCTCCCTATACACTGTCCCCATTAAATACTCCCAGGACAGGTACAGAATGGGGTTAGATACAGAGTAAAGCTTCATCTACATTTTGCCATCAAATAATCCCAGGACAGGGACAGCACGAGGTTGGATACAGAGCAAAGCTCCCTCTACACTGTCCCCATCAAATATTCCCAGGGCAGGTACAGCACCGGTTTAGGTGTAGAGTATAGCTACCTCTACACTGTCCCCATCAAACACTCCCACGGAAGGTACAGCAATGGGTTAGATACAGAGTAAATCTCTCTCTGCACTGTCCACATCAAACACTCCCAGGACAGGTACAGCACAGGGTTAGATAGAGAGTAAAGCTCCCTCTACACTGTCCCCATCTAACACTCCCAGGACAGGTACAGCACAGGGTTCGATACAGAGTAAAGCTCTCTCTGCACTCTCCCCTTCAAACAATCCCAAGACAGGTACAGCACGGGTTTAGATACAGAGTAAAGCTCTCTCTGCTCTGTCCCCATCACACACTCCCAGGACAGGTACAGGATGGGGTTAGATACAGCGTAAAGCTCCCTCTACACTGTCCCCATCAAATACACGCACGAGAGGTACAGCACGGGGTTACACACAGAGTAAAGCTCCTTTTACCCTGTCCCCAGCAAACAACCTCAGAACAGGCAGAGCAGAGGTTTAGATACAGAGTAAATCTCCTTCTACACTGTCCCCATCAAACAATCCCTGGACAGGTACAGCACGGGGTTAGATACAGAGTAAAGGTCCCTCTACACTGTCCCCAGCAAACACTCCCAGGACAGGTACAGCACGCAGTTAGATACAGAGTAAAGCTCCTTCTACACTATCCCTATCAAACACTCCCAGGACAGGTACAGCACGGGATTAGATATAGAGTAAAGCTCTCTCTACACAGTCCTCATCAAACAGTTCCAGGACAAGTACAGCACAGGGTTAGATACACCTAAAGCTCTCTCAACACTGTCCCCATCAAGCACTCCCAGGACAGGTACAGCACGGTGTTAGATACAGAAAATAATCTCCTTCTACACTGTCCCAAACAAACACTCACTAGACAGAAACATCACGGAGTTAGATCCAGAGTAAAGCACCCTCTACCCTGTCTCCATCAAACACTCACAGGACAAGTACAGCACGGGGTTAGATTCAGAGTAAAGCTGCTGCTACACAGTCACCATCAAACACTCCCAGGACAGGAACAGCACGTGGTTAGATCCAGAGTAAATCTTCTTCTGCACTGTCCTCATCAAACATACCTGGCACAGGCAGGGCACAGGGATAGATATGGAGTAAAGCTGCCTCTAAAGTGTTCCCATCAAACACTCCCAGGGCAGGTACAGCACGGGGTTAGATACATAGTAAAGCTCCCTCTACACTGTCCCCATCAAATGATCCGATGACAGGTACAGCACGGGGTTAGATAGAGATTAAAGCTCCCTCTACACTGTCCCCATTACACACACCCAGGACAGGTACTGCACGGGGATAGATATCTAGTGAAACTCGCACTAAATTGTACCAATCAAACACTCCCAGGACAGGTACAGCACGGGGTTAGATACAGAGAAAAGCTACCTCTACACTGTCCCCATCAAATATTCCGAGGACAGGTACAGCACAGTGTTAGATATAGATTAAAGCTCCCTCTACAATGTCCCCATCAAACATTCCCAGGGCAGGTACAGCACGGGGTTAGATACAGAGTAAAGCTCCCTCTACACTGTCCCCATCAAACTCTCCCAGGACAGGTACAGCACGGGGTTATATACAGAGTAAAGCTCTCTCTACACTGTCCCCATCAAACACTCCCAGGACAGGAACAGCACGGGGTTAGATACAGAGTAAAGCTCCCTCTACACTGTCCCCATCAAACACTCCCAGGACAGGTACAGCACGGGGTCAGATACAGAATAAAGCTCCCTCTACACTGTCCCCATCAAACACTCCCAGGACAGGTACGGATACGGGGATAGATACAGAGTAAAGCTCCCTCTGCACTGTCCCTATCAAATACTCCCAGGACAGATATTGCACGGGGTAGACACAGAGTAAATCTCCTTTTACACTGTCCCCATCAAACAACCACAGAACAGGTAGAGCAGAGATGTCGATACATAATAAATCTCCTTCTACACTGTCCGGTTCAAACAATCCCAGGACAGGTATAGCACTGGGTTAGGTCCTGAGTAAATCTCCCTATACACTGTCCCCATCAAATACTCCCAGGACAGGTACAGAATGGGGTTAGATACAGAGTAAAGCTTCATCTACATTTTGCCATCAAATAATCCCAGGACAGGGACAGCACGAGGTTGGATACAGAGCAAAGCTCCCTCTACACTGTCCCCATCAAATATTCCCAGGGCAGGTACAGCACCGGTTTAGGTGTAGAGTATAGCTACCTCTACACTGTCCCCATCAAACACTCCCACGGAAGGTACAGCAATGGGTTAGATACAGAGTAAATCTCCCTCTACACTGTCCCCATCAAACACTCCCACGGAAGGTACAGCAATGGGTTAGATACAGAGTAAAGCTTCTCTGCACTGTCCACATCAAACACTCCCAGGACAGGTACAGCACGGGGTTAGAGAGAGAGTAAAGCTCCCTCTACACTGTCCCCATCAAACACTCCCAGGACAGGTACAGCACGGGGTTAGATACAGAGTAAAGCTCACTCTACACTGTCCCCATCAAACACTCCCAGGACAGGTACAGCACCTTGTGAGATGCAGAGAAAACCTCTTTCTACATCGTCCCCATCAAACACTCCCAGGACAGGTACAGCACAGGGTTCGATACAGAGTAAAGCTCCCTCTACACTGTCCCCATCAAACACTCCCAGGACAGGTACAGCACAGGGTTCGATACAGAGTAAAGCTCTCTCTGCACTCTCCCCTTCAAACAATCCCAAGACAGGTACAGCACGGGTTTAGATACAGAGTAAAGCTCTCTCTGCTCTGTCCCCATCACACACTCCCAGGACAGGTACAGGATGGGGTTAGATACAGCGTAAAGCTCCCTCTACACTGTCCCCATCAAATACACGCACGAGAGGTACAGCACGGGGTTGGATTCAGAGTAAAGCTCCCTCTACAACTGTCCCCATCAAACACTCGCAGGACAGGTACTGCACGGGGTTGGATACAGAGTAAAGCTCCCTCTACACTGTCCCCATCAAACACTCCCAGGACAGTTACAGCACAGGGTTAGATACAGAGTAAAGCTCCCTCTACACTGTCCCCATCAAACACTCCCAGGACATGAACAGCACGGGGTTAGATACAGAGTAAAGCTCCATCTACACTGTCGCCATCAAACAACCTCAGAACAGGCAGAGCAGAGGTTTAGATACAGAGTAAATCTCCTTCTACACTGTCCCCATCAAACAATCCCTGGACAGGTACAGCACGGGGTTAGATACAGAGTAAAGGTCCCTCTACACTGTCCCTATCAAACACTCCCAGGACAGGTACAGCATGGGGTTAGATACAGAGTAAAGTTCCTTCTACACTGTCCCCATCAAAAACACACCCGGACCAGGCAAGGCACAGGGTTAGATATACAGTAAAGCACCCTCTCAAGTGCCCCCATCAAACACTCCCAGGACAGGTACAGCACGGGATTAGATATAGAGTAAAGCTCTCTCTACACAGTCCTCATCAAACAGTTCCAGGACAAGTACAGCACAGGGTTAGATACACCTAACGCTCCCTCAACACTGTCCTCATCAAACACTTCCAGGACAAGTACAGCGCAGGTTTAGATACAGAGTGAAGCACCCTCAACACTGTCCACATCAAACACTCCCAGGACAGGTACAGCACGCAGTTAGATACAGAGTAAAGCTGCATCTACAATGTCCCTATCAAATAGTCCCAGGACAGGTACAGCACGCAGTTAGATACAGAGTAAAGCTCCATCTACACTGTCCCTATCAAATACTCCCAGGACAGGTACAGCACGCAGTTAGATACAGAGTAAAGCTCCTTCTACACTGTCCCTATCAAATACTCCCAGGACAGGTACAGCACGGGGTTAGATACAGAGTAAAGCTCCTTCTACACTGTCCCCATCAAAAACACACCCGGAACAGGCAAGGCACAGGGTTAGATATACAGTAAAGCACCGTCTCAATTGCCTCTATCAAACACTCCCAGGACAGGTACAGCACGGGGTTAGATACAGAGTAAAGCTCCCTCTACACTGTCCGCATCAAACACTCCCAGGACAGGTACAGCACGGGGTTAGATACAGAGTAAAGCTCCCTCTACACTGTCCCCATCAAGCACTCCCAGGACAGGTACAGCACGGTGTTAGATACAGAGTAAACCTACATCTACACTGTCCCCATCAAACAATCTCAGGACAGGTAGAGCACGGGTTCAGATACAGAAAATAATCTCCTTCTACACTGTCCCAATCAAACACTCACAAGACAGAAACATCACGGAGTTAGATCCAGAGTAAAGCACCCTCTACCCTGTTCCCATCAAACACTCCCAGGACAAGTACAGCATGGGGTTAGATTCAGAAAAAAGATCCTGCTACACTGACACCATCAAACACTCCGAGGACAGGTACTGCACGGGGTTAGATCCAGAGTAAATCTTCTTCTACACTGTCCTCATCAAACATACCTGGAACAGGCAGGGCACAGGGTTAGATATGGAGTAAAGCTCCCTCTAAAGTGTCTCCATCAAATGTTCCGAGGACAGGTACAGCACGGGGATAGATATCGAGTGAAACTCGCACTAAATTGTACCAATCAAACACTCCCAGGACAGGTAAAGCACGGGGTTAGATAAAGAGTAAAGCTCCCTCTACACTGTCCCCATCAAATGTTCCGAGGACAGGTACAGCACTGGGTTAGATACAGTGTAAATCTCCCTCTACACTGTCCCCATCAAACACTCCCAGGACAGGTACAGCACGGGGTTAGATAAAGAGTAAAGCTCCCTCTACACTGTCCCCATCAAACACTCCCAGGGCAGGTACAGCTCGGGATTAGATATAGAGTAAAGCTACCTCTACAAAGTCCTCATCAAACAGTTCCAGGATAAGTACAGCACAGGGTTAGATACAGAGTAAAGCTCCCTCAACACTGTCCTCATCAAATAATTCCAGGCCAAGTACAGCACAGGTTTAGATACAGAGTGAAGCTCCCTCAACACTGTTCACATCAAACACACCCAGGACATGTACAGCACGCAGTTAGATACAGAGTAAAGCTCTCAGTACACTGACCACATCAAATATTCTTAGGACAGGTACAGCACGGAGTTGGATACAGAGTAAAGCTCCCTCTAAACTGTCCCCATCAAACACTCCCAGGACAGGTACAGCACGGGGTTAGATACAGAGTAAAGCTCCCTCTACACCGTCTCCATCAAACAATAACACGACAGATATAGCATGGGATTAGACACAGAGTAAAGCTCCTTTTACACTGTCCCCATCAAACAATCCCAGCACAGGTACAACACGGGGTAAGATACAGATAAAACCTCCCTCTGCACTGTCCCTATCAAATACTCCCAGGACAGATATAGCACGGGGCTAGACACAGAGTAAATCACCTTTTACACTGTCCCCATCAAACAACCACAGAACAGGTAGAGCAGAGATTTCGATACATCGTAAGTCTCCTTCAACACTGTCCGGTTGAAACAATCCCAGGACAGGTATAGCACGGGGTTAGATCCATAGTAAACCTCCCTCTACACTGTCCCCATCAAATACTCCCAGGACAGGTATAGAATGGGGTTAGATACAGAGTAAAGCTTCATCTACATTTCCCCATCAAATAATCCAAGGACAGGGACAGCACGGGGTTGGATACAGAGTAAAGTTCCCTCTACTCTGTCCCCATCAAATATTCGCAGGAGACGTACAGCACCGGTTTAGGTGTAGAGTAAAGCTCCCTCTACACTGTCCCCATCAAACACTCCCACGGAAGGTACAGCAATGGGTTAGATACAGAGTAAAGCTCTCTCTGCACTGTCCACATCAAACACTCCCAGGACTTGTACAGCACGGGTTAGATAGAGAGTAAAGCTCCCTCTACACTGTCCCCATCAAACAATCCCAGGACAGGTACAGCACCTTGTGAGATGCAGAGAAAACCTCTTTCTACATCGTCCCCATCAAACACTCCCAGGACAGGTACAGCACAGGGTTCGATACAGAGTAAAGCTCTCTCTGCACTCTCCCCATCAAACACTCCCAGGACAGGTACAGCACGTGTTAGATACAGAATAAAGCTCTCTCTGCTCTGTCCCCATCACACACTCCCAGGACAGGTACAGGATGGGGTTAGATACAGCGTAAAGCTCCCTCTATACTGTCCCCATCAAATACACCAACGAGAGGTACAGCACTGGGTTAAATACAGAGTAAAGCTCCCTCTACAACTGTCCCCATCAAACACTCCCAGGACAGGTACAGCACGGGGTTAGATACAGAGTAAAGCTCCCTCTACACTGTCCCGATCAAACACTCCCAGGACAGGTACAGCACGGGGTTAGATACAGAGTAAAGCTTCCTCTACACCGTCCCCATCAAACACTCCCAGGACAGGTACAGCACGGGGTTAGATACAGAGTAAAGCTCCCTCTACACTGTCCCCATCAAACACTCCCAGGACAGGTACAGCACGGGGTTAGATACAGAGTAAAGCTCCCTCTACACTGTCCCGATCAAACACTCCCAGGACAGGTACAGCACGGGGTTAGATACAGAGTAAAGCTCCCTCTACACTGTCCCCATCAAACACTCCCAGGACAGGTACAGCACGGGGTTAGATACAGAGTAAAGCTCCTTTTACACTGTCCCCATCAAACCCTCCCAGGACAGGTACAGCACGGGGTTAGATACAGAGTAAAGCTCCCTCTACACTGTCCCCATCAAACACTCCCAGGACAGGTACAGCACGGGGTTAGATACAGAGTAAAGCTCCCTCTACACTGTCCCCATCAAACACTCCCAGGACAGGTACAGCACGGTGTTAGATACAGAGTAAAGCTCCCTCTACACTGTCCCCATCAAACACTCCCAGGACAGGTACAGCACGGGGTTCGATACAGAGTAAAGCTCTCTCTGCACTCTCCCCTTCAAACACTCCCAGGACAGGTACAGCACGGGGTTAGATACAGAGTAAAGCTCCCTCTACACTGTCCCCATCAAACACTCCCAGGACAGGTACAGCACGGGGTTCGATACAGAGTAAAGCTCTCTCTGCACTCTCCCCTTCAAACACTCCCAGGACAGGTACAGCACGGGTTTAGATACAGAGTAAAGCTCCCTCTACACGATCCCCATCAAACACTCCCAGGACAGGTACAGCACAGCGTTAGATACAGAGTAAAGCTCCCTCTAAACTGTCCCCATCAAACACTCCAGGACAGGTACGGACACGGGGTCAGATACAGAGTAAAGCTCCCTCTACACCGTCTCCATCAAACAATAACACGACAGATATAGCGTGGGATTAGACACAGAGTAAAGCTCCTTTTACACTGTCCCCATCAAACAATCCCAGCACAGGTACAACCAGGGGTAATATACAGAGAAAATCTCCCTCTGCACAGTCCCTATCAAATACTCCAAAGACAGATATAGCACGGGGTTAGACACAGAGTAAATCTCCTTTTACACTGTCCCCATCAAACAACCACAGAACAGGTAGAGCAGAGATTTCAATACATAGTAAGTCTCCTTCTACACTGTCCGGTTCAAACAATCCCAGGACAGGTATAGCATGGGGTTAGATCCAGAGTAAATCTCCCTCTACACTGTCCCCATCAAACACTCCCAGGACAGGTACAGAACGGGGTTAGATACAGAGTAAAGCTTCATCTACATTTTCCCATCAAACACTCCCAGGACAGGGACAGCACGGGGTGAGATACAGAGTAAAGCTCCCTCTACACTGTCCTCATCAAACATACCTGGAACAGGCAGGGCACAGGGTTAGATATGGAGTAAAGCTCCCTCTAAAGTGTCCCCATCAGACACTCCCAGAGCAGGATCAGCACTGGGTTAGATACATAGAAAAGCTCTCTCTACACTGTCCCCATCAAATGTTCCGAGGACAGGTACAGCACGGGGTTAGCTACAGAGTAAAGCTCCCTCTACCTTGTCCCCATTACGCACGCCCAGGACAGGTACAGCACGGGGATAGATATAGAGTGAAACTCGCACTAAATTGTACAATTCAAACACTCCCAGGACAGGTAAAACACGGGGTTAGATGCAGAGTAAAGCTCCCTCTACACTGTCCCCATTACACACGCCCAGGACAGGTACAGCACCGGGTTAGATACAGAGAAAATCACCCTCTACACTGTCCCCATCAAATATTCCGAGGACAGGTACAGCACGGGGTTAGATTCAGAGTAAAGCTACCTCTACATTGTCCCCATTACACACGCCTAGGACAGATACAGAACGGGGATAGATATAGAGTGAAACTCGCACTACATTTTACCTATCAAACACTCCCAGGACAGGTACAGCACGGGGATAGATATAGAGTGAAACTCGCACTAAATTGTACCAATCAAACACTCCCAGGACAGGTACAACACGGGGTTAGGTACAGAGTAAAGCTCCCTCTACACTGTCCCCATCAAACACTCCCAGGACAGGTACAGAACGGGTTATATACAGAGTAAAACTACCACTACGTTGTCCCCATCAAACACTCCCAGGACATGAACAGCACGTGGTTAGATACAGAATAAAGCTCTCTGTAAACTGAAGGCATCAAATATTCTTAGGACAGGTACAGCACGGGGTTGGATACAGAGTAAAACTCCCTCTACACCTGTCCCCATCAAACAACCTCAGAACAGGTAGAGCAGAGGTCTAGATACAGAGTAAATCTCCTTCTACACTGTCCCCATCAAACAATCCCAGGACAGGTACAGCACGGGGTTAGATCCAGAGTAAAGCTCCCTCTACACTGTCCCCATCAAACACTCCTAGGGCAGGTACAGCACGGGATTAGATATAGAGTAAAGCTCCCTCTGCACAGTCCTCATCAAACAGTTCCAGGACAAGTGCAGTACAGGTTTAGATACAGAGTGAAGCTCCCTCAACACTGTCCACTTCAAACACGCCCAGGACAGGTACAGCACGGGGTTAGATACAGAGTAAAGCTCCCTCTACACTGTCCCCATCAAACACTCCCAGAGCAGGCACAGCACGGGGTTAGATAAATTGTAAAGCTCCCTCTACACTGTCACCATTACACACGCCCAGTACAGGTACAGAATGGGGTTAGATACAGAGTAAACCTCCCTCTACACTGTCACCAGCAAATATTCCGAGGACCGGTACAGCACGGGGTTAGATACAGAGTAAAGCTCCCTCTACGCTGTCCCCATCAAACCCTCCCAGGACAGGTACAGCACGGGGTTAGATACAGAGTAAAGCTCCCTCTACACTGTCCCCATCAAACCCTCCCAGGACAGGTACAGCACGGGGTTAGATACAGAGTAAAGCCCCCTCTACACTGTCCCCATCAAACACTCCCAGGACAGGTACAGCACGGGGTTAGATACAGAGTAAAGCTCCCTCTACACTGTCCCCATTACACACGCCCAGGACAGGTACAGCACGGGGTTAGATACAGAGTAAAGCTCCCTCTACACTGTCCCCATCAAATATTCCGAGGACAGGTACAGCACGGTGTTAGATACAGAGAAAAGCACCATCTACACTGTCCCCATCAAACAATCCTAGGACAGATATAGCACGGGGTTAGATACAGAGTAAATCTCCTTCTACACTGTCCCCATCAAACAATCCCAGGACAGGTATAGCACGGGGTTAGATCCAGAGTAAAGCTCCCTCTACACTGTCCACATTACACACGCCCAGGACAGGTACAGCACGGGGTTAGATACAGAGTAAAGCTCCCTCTACACTGTCTAAATCAAATATTCCGAGGACAGGTACAGCACGGGGTTAGATACAGAGTATAGCTCCCTCTTCACTGTCCCCATTACACACGCCCAGGACAGGTAAAGCACGGTGTTAGATACAGAGAAAACCTCCATCTACACTGTCCCCATCAAACAACCTCAGGACAGGTAGAGTACGGGGTCAGTTACAGAAAATAATCTCCTTCTTCACTGTCCCAATCAAACACACACAAGACAGAAACATCACGGAGTTAGATCCAGAATAAAGCACCCTCTACCCTGTCCCCATCAAACAATCCCAGGACAAGTACAGCACGGGGATAGGTTCAGAGTAAAGCTCCTGCTACACTGTCACCATCAAACACTCCCAGGACAGGTACAGCACGGGGTTAGATCCAGAGCGAATCTTCTTCTACACTGTCCTCATCAAACATACCTGGAACAGGAAGGGTACAGGGTTAGATATGGAGTAAAGCTGCCTCTAAAGTGTCCCCATCAAACACTCCCATGGCAGGTACAGCACTGGGTAAGATACATAGTAAAGCTCCCTCTACACTGTCCCCATCAAATGTTCCGAGGACAGGAACAGCACGGGGTTAGATACAGAGTAAAGCTCCCTCTACACTGTCCCCATTACACACGCCCAGGACAGGTACAGCATCGGGTTAGATACAGAGTAAAGCTCCCTCTACACTGTCCACATCAAATATTCCGAGGACAGGTACAGCACGGGGTTAGATACAGAGTATAGCTCCCTCTACACTGTCCCCATCAAACACTCCCAGGACAGGTACAGCACGGGGTTAGATACAGAGTAAAGCTCCCTCTACACTGTCCCCATCAAGCACTCCCAGGACAGGTAAAGCACGGTGTTAGATACAGAGAAAACCTCCATCTACACTGTCCCCATCAAACAACCTCAGGACAGGTAGAGTACGGGGTCAGTTACAGAAAATAATCTCCTTCTTCACTGTCCCAATCAAACACTCACAAGACAGATACATCACGGAGTTAGATCCAGAATAAAGCACCCTCTACCCTGTCCCCATCAAACAATCCCAGGACAAGTACAGCACGGGGATAGGTTCAGAGTAAAGCTCCTGCTACACTGTCACCATCAAACACTCCCAGGACAGGTACAGCACGGGGTTAGATCCAGAGCGAATCTTCTTCTACACTGTCCTCATCAAACATACCTGGAACAGGAAGGGCACAGGGTTAGATATGGAGTAAAGCTGCCTCTAAAGTGTCCCCATCAAACACTCCCAGGACAGGTATAGCACGGGGTTAGATACAGAGTAAAGCTCCCTCTACACTGTCCCCATCAAATGTTCCGAGGACAGGAACAGCACGGGGTTAGATACAGAGTAAAGCTCCCTCTGCACTGTCCCCATTACACACGCCCAGGACAGGTACAGCATGGGGTTAGATACAGAGTAAAACTCCCTCTACACTGTCCCAATCAAATATTCCGAGGACAGGTACAGCACGGGGTTAGATACAGAGTAAAGCTCCCTCTACACTGTCCCCATTTAACACGCCCAGGACAGGTACAGCACGGGGATAGATATAGAGTGAAACTCGAACTAAATTGTACCAATCAAACACTCCCAGGACAGGTACAACACGGGGTTAGGTACAGAGTAAAGCTCCCTCTACACTGTCCCCATCAAACACTCCCAGGACAGGTACAGCACGGAGTTAGATACAGAGTAAAGCTCCCTCTACACTGTCCCCATCAAACACTCCCAGGACAGGTACAGCACGGGGTTAGATACAGAGTAAAGCTGCCTCTGCACTGACCCCATCAAACACTCCCAGGAGAGGTACAGCACGGGGTCAGATACAGAATAAAGCACCATCTACACTGTCCCCATCAAACACTCATCGGACAGATACAGCACTGGGTTAGATTCAGAGTAAAGCTCCTGCTACACTGTCACCATCAAACACTCCCAGGACAGGTACAGCACGGGGTTAGATACAGAGTAAATCTTCTTCTACACTGTCCCCATCAAACACTCACCGGACAGGTACAGCACGGGGATAGATATAGAGTGAAACTCGCACTAAATTGTACCAATCAAACACTCCCAGGACAGATAGAGCAGAGATTTAGATACATAATAAGTCTCCTTCTACACTGTCCTCATCAAAAAATCCCAGGACAGGTATAGCACGGGGTTAGATCCAGAGTAAAGCTTCATCTACATTTCCCCATCAAATAATCCCAGGACAGGTACAGCACGGGGTTGGATACAGAGTACAGCTCCCTCTACACTGTCCCAATCAAATATTCCCAGGGAAGGTACAGCACCGGATCAGGTGTAGAGTAAAGCTCCCTCTACACTGTCCCCATCAAACACTCCCAGGAAAGGTACAGCAATGGGTTAGAAACAGCGTAAAGCTCCCTCTACACTGTCCCAATCAAATACACCCACGAGAGGTACAGCACGGGGTTAGATACAGAGTAAAGCTCCCTCTACACTGACCCATCAAACACTCCCAGGACAGGTACAGCACGGGATTAGATATAGAGTAAAGCTCCCTCAACACTGTCCACATCAAACACGCCCAGGACAGGTACAGCACGGGGTTAGATACAGAGTAAAGCTCGCTCTACACTGACCCATCAAACACTCCCAGGGCAGGTACAGCACGGGATTAGATATAGAGTAAAGCTCCCTCAACACTGTCCACATCAAACACGCCCAGGACAGGTACAGCACGCAGTTAGATACAGACTAAAGCTCCATCTACAATGTCCCTATCAAATACTCCCAGGACAGGTACAGCAGGTTGTTAGATACAGAGTAAAGCTCCTTCTACACTGTCCCCATCAAAAACACACCCGGAACAGGCAAGGCACAGAGTTAGATATACAGTAAAGCACCCTCTCAAGTGCCCACATCAAACACTCCCAGGACAGGTACAGCACGGGGTTAGATACAGAATAAAGCACCCTCTACACTGTCTCCATCAAACACTCCCAGGACAGGTATAGCACGGGGTTAGATACAGAGTAAAGCTCCCTCTACACTGTCCCCATCAAGCACTCCCAGGACAGGTACAGCACGGTGTTAGATACAGAGTAAACCTCCATCTACACTGTCCCCATCAAACAACCTCAGGACAGGTACAGCACAGGGTCAGATAAAGAAAATAACCTCCTTCTTCACTGTCCCAATCAAACACTTACAAGACAGAAACATCACGGAGTTAGATCCAGAGCAAAGCACCCTCTACCCTGTCCCCATCAAACACTCCCAGGATAAGTACAGCACGGGGTTAGATTCAGAGTAAAGATCCTGCTACACTGTCACCGTCAAATACTCACAGGACAGGTACATCATGGGGTTAGATCTAGAGTAAATCTTCTTCTACACTGTCTTCATCAAACATACCTGGAACAGCCAGGGCACAGGGTTAGATACAGAGTAAAGCTCCCTCTACGCTGTCCCCATTACACACGCCAAGGAGAGGTACAACACGGGGTTAGATACAGAGTAAAGCTCCCTCTACACTGTCCCCATCAAATATTCCGAGGACAGGTACAGCACGGGGTTAGATACAGAGTAAAGCACCCTCTATACTGTCCCCATTACACACGCCCAGGACAGGTACAGCACGGGGATAGATATAGAGTGAAACTCGCACTAAATTGTACCAATCAAACACTCCCAGGACAGGTACAACACGGGGTTAAGTACAGAGTAAATCTCCTGCTACACTGTGCCCAACAAACACTCACAGGACAGGTACAGCACGGGGTTAGATACAGACTAAATCTCCCTCTACACTGACCCCATCGAATGTTCCGAGGACAGGTACAGCACGGGGTTAGATACAGAGTAAAGATCCCTCTACACTGTCCCCATCAAACACTCCCAGGACAGGTACAGCACGGGTTAGATACAGAGTAAAAGTCCCACTACACTGTTCCCATCAAACACTCCCAGGACATGAACAGCACAGGGTTGGATACAGACTAAAGCTCTCTGTACACTGACCGCATCAAATATTCTTAGGACAGGTACAGCACAGGGTTGGATACAGAGTAAAGCTCCCTCTACACCGTCCCCATCAAGCACTCCCAGGACAGGTACAGCACGGGGTTAGACACAGAATAAAGCTCCATCTACACTGTCCCCATCAAACACTCACAGGACAGGTACAGCACGGGGTTAGTTACAGAGTAAAGCTCCAGCTACACTGTCACCATCAAACACTCCCAAGACAGGTACAGCACGGGGTTAGATACAGAGTAAATCTTCTTCTACACTGTCCCCATCAAACACTCCCAGGACAGATATAGCACGGGGCTAGACACAGAGTAAATCTCCTTCTACACTGTCCCCATCAAACATTCCCAGGACAGGTATAGCACGGGGTTAGATCCAGAGTAAAGCTCCCTCTACACTGTCCCCATCAAACACTCCCAAGACAGGTACAGCACGGGGTTAGATACAGAGTAAATCTTCTTCTACACTGTCCCCATCAAACACTCCCAGGACAGATATAGCACGGGGCTAGACACAGAGTAAATCTCCTTCTACACTGTCCCCATCAAACATTCCCAGGACAGGTATAGCACGGGGCTAGACACAGAGTAAATCTCCTTCTACACTGTCCCCATCAAACATTCCCAGGACAGGTATAGCACGGGGTTAGATCCAGAGTAAAGCTCCCTCTACACTGTCCCCATCAAACACTTCCAGGACAGGTACAGCACGGGGTTAGATAGAGTAAAGCTCCCTCTACACTGTCCCCATCAAATGTTCCGAGGACAGGTACAGCACGGGGTTAGAAACAGAGTAAAGCTCCCTCTACACTGTCCCCATTACACACGCCTAGTACAGTTACAGCATGGGGATAGATATAGAGTGAAACTCGCACTAAATTGTACCCATCAAACACTCCCAGGACAGGTACAACACGGGGTTAGGTACAGAGTAAAACTCCCACTACACTGTCCCCATCAAACACTCCCAGGACATGAACAGCACGGGGTTAGATACAGAGTAAAGCTCTCTGTTCACTGACCGCATCAAATATTCTTAGGACAGGTACAGCTTGGGGTTGGATACAGAGTAAAGCTCCCTCTACACGGTCCCCATCAAACATTCCCAGGACATGAACAGCACGGGATTAGATACAGAGTAAAGCTCCCTCTACAATGTCCTCATCAAATGTTCCGAGGACAGGTACAGCACGGGGTTAGATACAGAGTAAAGCTCCCTCTACACTGTCCCCATCAAATATTCCGAGAACAGGTACAGCTTGGGGTTAGATACAGAGTAAATCTCCGTCTACGCAGTCCCCTTCAAACGCTCCCAGTACAGGCACAGCACGAGGTTAGATACAGAGTAAACCTCCCACTACACTGTCCCCATCAAACACTCCCAGGACAGATACAGCACAGGTTAGATACAGAGTAAAACTCCCACTACACTGTCCCCATCAAACACTCCCAGGACATGAACAGCACGGGGTGAGATGAAGAGAAAAGCTCCCTCTACACTGTCCCCATCAAACAATCACAGAACAGGTAGAGCAGAGATTTAGATACATAGTAAGTCTCCTTCTACACTGTCCCCATCAAACAATCCCAGGACAGGTATAGCACGGGGTTAGATCCAGAGAAAAGCTCCCTCTACACTGTCCCCAACAAACACTTCCAGGACAGGTACAGAACGGGGTAAGATACAGAGTAAATCTTCATATACATTTCCCCATCAAATAATCCCAGGACAGGTACAGCACCAATTTAGGTGAAGAGTAAATGTCCCTATACACTGTCCCCATCAAACACTCCCAGGAAAGGTACAGCAATGGGTTAGATGCAGAGTAAAGCTCTCTCTGCACTGTCCACATCAAACACTGCAAGGAAAGGTACAGCACGGGGTTTGATACAGGGTAAAGCTCCCTCGACACTGTCCCCATCAAACACTCCCAAGACAGGAACAGCACCTTGTGAGATGCAGAGTAAACGTCTTTCTACACTGTCCCCATCAAACACTCCCAGGACAGGTACAGCACGGGTTTCGATACAGAGTAAAGCTCTCTCTGCAATCTCCACATCAAACACTCACAAGACAGGTACAGCATGGGGTTAGATACAGAGTAAAGCTCTCTCTGCACTGTCCCCATCACACACTCCCAGGACAGGTACAGGATGGGGTTAGATACAGCGTAAAGCTCCCTCTACATTGTCCCCATCAAATAAACCCACAAGAGGTACAGCACGGGGTTGGATACAGAGTAAAGCTCCTTCTACACTATCCCCATCAAACACTCCCAGGACAGGTACAGCACAGGGTTAGATACAGAGTAAAGCTTCATCTACATTTCCCGATCAAATAATCCCAGGAGAGGTACAGCACGGGTTTGGATACAGACTAAAGCTCCCTCTACACCGTCCCCATCAAACACTCCCAGGACAGGTACAGCACAGGGTTAGATACAGAGTAAAGCTCCCTCTACACTGTCCCCATTACACACGCCCAGGACAGGTACAGCATGGGGTTAGATACAGAGTAAAGCTCCCTCTACACTATCCCAATCAAACACTCCCAGGACAGGTACAGCACGGGGTTAGACACAGAGTAAAGCACCTTTTACACTTCCCCATCAAACAATCCCAGTACAAGTACAGCACGGGGTGAGATACAGAGAAAATCTCACACTACACTGTCCCTATCAAACACTCACAGGACAGGTACAGCACTGGGTTAGATAAAGAGTAAAGCTCCCTCTACACTGTCCCCATCAAACACTCCCAGGACAGATATAGCACGGGGTTAGATACAGAGTAAATCTCCTTTTACACTGTCCACATCAAACAAGCACAGAAGAAGTAGAGCAGAGATTTAGATACATAGTAAGTCTCCATCTACACTGTCCCCATCAAACAATCCCAGGACAGGTAAAGCACGGGGTTAGATCCAGAGTAAAGCTCCCTCTACACTGTCCCCATCAAACACTCCCAGGACAGGTACAGCACGGGGTTAGATACAGAGTAAAGCTCCCTCTACACTGTCCCCATCAAACACTTCCAGGATAGGTACAGAATGGGGTTAGATACAGAGTAAAGCTTCATCTACATTTCCCCATCAAATAATCCAAGGACAGATACAGCACGGGGTTTTATACAGAGTAAAGATCTCTCTACACTGTCCCCATCAAATATTCCCAGTAGAAACAGCACCGATTTAGGTGTAGAGTAATGCTCCCTCTACACTGTCCCCATCAAACACTCCCAGGAAAGGTACAGCAATGGGTTAGATACAGAGTAAAGCTCTCTCTGCACTATCCACATCAAACACTCACTGGAGAGGAACAGCACAGGGTTAGATACAGAGTAAAGCTCCCTCTACACTGTCCCCATCAAACACTCCCAGGACAGGTACAGCACCTTGTGAGATGCAGAGTAAACCTCTATCTACACCGTCCCCATCAAACATTCCCAGGACAGGTACAGCACAGGGTTCGATACAGAGTAAAGCTCTCTCTGCACTCTCCACATCAAACACTCCCAAGACAGGTACAGCATGGGGTTAGATACAGAGTAAAGCTCTCTCTGCACTGTCCACATCAAACACTCCCAGGACAGGTACAGCATACAGTTAGATACAGAGTAAAGCTCCATCTACAATGTCCCTATCAAATACTCCCAGGAAAGGTACAGCACGGGATTAGATACAGAGTAAATCTCCTTCTACAATGTCCCTATCAAATACTCCCAGGAAAGGTACAGCACGGGATTAGATACAGAGTAAATCTCCTTCTACAATGTCCCCATCAAACACTCCCAGGACAGGTACAGCACGGGGTTAAATACAGAGTAAAGCTCCTTCTACACTGTCCCCATTAAAAACACACCCGGAACAGGCAAGGCACAGGGTTAGATATACAGTAAAGCACCCTCTCAAGTGCCCCCATCAAACACTCCCAGGACAGGTACAGCACGGGGTTAGATACAGAGCAAAGCTCGCTCTACACTGTCCCCATCAAGCACCCCCAGGACACGTAAAGCACGGTGTTAGATACAAAGTAAACCTCCATCTCCACTGTCCCCATCAAACAACCTCAGGACAGGTAGAGCACAGGGTCAGATACAGAAAATAATCTCCTTCGACACTGTCCCAATCAAACACTCACAAGACCGAAACATCATGGGGTTAGATCCAGAGTAAGGCACCCTCTATCCTGTCCCCCTCAAACACTCGCAGGACAAGTACAGCACGGGGTTAGATTCAGAGTAAAGCGCCTGCTACACTGTCACCATCAAACACTCCCAGGACAGGTACAGCACGGGGTTAGATCCAGAGTAAATCTTCTTCTACACTGTCCTCATCAAACATACCTGGAATAGGCAGGGCACAGGGTTAGATATAGAGTAAATCTCCCTCTAATGTGTCCCCATCAAACACTCAAAGGGCAGGTACAACACGGGGTTAGATACATAGTAAAGCTCCCTCTACACTATCCCCATCAAATGTTCCGAGGACAGGTACAGCACGGGGATAGATATAGAGTGAAACTCGCAATAAATCGTACACATCAAACATTCCCAGGACAGGTACAACACGGGATTAGGTACAGAGTAAAGCTCCCTCTACACTGTCCCCATCAAACATTCCCAGGACAGGTACAGCACGGGGTTAGATACAGAGTAAAGCTCCTTCTACACTGTCCCCATCAAAAACACACCCGGAAAAGGCAAGGCACAGGGTTAGATATACAGTAAAGCACCCTCTCAAGTGCCCACATCAAACACTCCCAGGACAGGTACAGCACGGGGTTAGATACAGAGTAAAGATCCCTCTACACTATCCCCATCAAACACTCCCAGGACAGGTACAGCACGGGGTTAGATACAGAGTAAACCTCCATCTACACTGTCCCCATCAAACAACCTCAAGACAGGCAGAGCACGGTGTCAGATACAGAAAATAATCTCCTTCTACACTGTCCCAATCAAACACTCACAAGACAGAAACATCACCGTGTTAGATCCAGAGTAAAGCACCCTCTATCCTGTCCCCATCAAACACTCCCAGGACAAGTACAGCACGGGGTTAGATTCAGAGTAAAGCGCCTGCTTCACTGTCACCATCAAACATTCCCAGAACATGAACAGCACGGGGTTAGATACAGAATAAAGCTCCCTCTACACTAACCCCATCAAATGTTCCGAGGACAGGTACAGCACGGGGTTAGATACAGAGTAAAGCTCCCTCTACACTGTCCCCATTACACACGCCCAAAACAGGTACAGCACGGGGTCAGACACAGAGTAAAGCTCCCTCTACACTGTCCCCATTACACACGGCTAGGACAGGTACAGCACGGGGATAGATATAGACTGAAACTCGCACTAAATTGCACCCATCAAACACTCCCAGGACAGGTACAACCCGGGGTTAGGTACAGAGTAAAGCTCCCTCTACACTGTCCCCATCAAACACTCCCAGGATAGGTACTTCACGGCTTAGATACAGAGTAAAACTCCCACTACACTGTCCACTGTCCCCATCAAACACTCCCAGGACATGAAGAGCACGGGGTTAGATACAGAGTAAAGCTCTCTGTACACTGACCGCATCAAATATTCTTAGGACAGGTACAGCACGGGGTTAGATACAGAGTAATGCTCCCTCTACACTGTCCCCATCAAACACTCACAGGACAGATATAGCATGGGGTTAGACACAAAGTAAAGCTCCTTTTACACTTCCCCATCAAACAATCCCAGAACAGGTACAGCACGGGGTCAGATACAGAGAAAATCTCCCTCTGCACTGTCCCTATCAAACACTCACAGGACAGGTACAGCACGGGGTTAGATACAGAGTAAAGCTCGATCTACACTGTCCACATTAAATATTCCGAGGACAGGTACAGCACGGGGTTAGATCCAGAGTAAAGCTCCCTCTACACTGTCCCCATTACACACGCCCAGGACAGGTACAGCACGGGGTTAGATACAGAGTAAAGCTCCCTCTACACTGTCCCCAACAAACACTTCCAGGACAGGTACAGAACGGGGTAAGATACAGAGTAAATCTCCCTCTACACTGTCCCCAACAAACACTTCCAGGACAGGTACAGAACGGGGTAAGATACAGAGTAAATCTTCATATACATTTCCCCATCAAATAATCCCAGGACAGGTACAGCACCAATTTAGGTGAAGAGTAAAGGTCCCTATACACTGTCCCCATCAAACACTCCCAGGAAAGGTACAGCAATGGGTTAGATACAGAGTAAAGCTCTCTCTGCACTGTCCACATCAAACACTGCAAGGAAAGGTACAGCACGGTGTTAGATACAGGGTAAAGCTCCCTCGACACTGTCCCCATCAAACACTCCCAAGACAGGAACAGCACCTTGTGAGATGCAGAGTAAACGTCTTTCTACACTGTCCCCATCAAACACTCCCAGGACAGGTACAGCACGGGTTTCGATACAGAGTAAAGCTCTCTCTGCAATCTCCACATCAAACACTCACAAGACAGGTACAGCATGGGGTTAGATACAGAGTAAAGCTCTCTCTGCACTGTCCCCATCACACACTCCCAGGACAGGTACAGGATGGGGTTAGATACAGCGTAAAGCTCCCTCTACATTGTCCCCATCAAATAAACCCACAAGAGGTACAGCACGGGGTTGGATACAGAGTAAAGCTCCTTCTACACTATCCCCATCAAACACTCCCAGGACAGGTACAGCACAGGGTTAGATACAGAGTAAAGCTTCATCTACATTTCCCGATCAAATAATCCCAGGAGAGGTACAGCACGGGTTTGGATACAGACTAAAGCTCCCTCTACACCGTCCCCATCAAACACTCCCAGGACAGGTACAGCACAGGGTTAGATACAGAGTAAAGCTCCCTCTACACTGTCCCCATTACACACGCCCAGGACAGGTACAGCACGTGGATAGTTATAGAGTGAAATTCGCACTGAATTGTACCCATCAAACACTCCCAGGACAGGTACAGCACGGGGTTAAATACAGAGTAAAGCTCCCTCTACACTGTCCCCATCAAACACTCCCAGGACAGGTACAGCACGGGTTAGATACAGAGTAAAACTCCCACTACACTGTCCCCATCAAACACTCCCAGGACATGAACAGCACGGGGTTAGATACAGAGCAAAGCTCTCTGTACACTGACCACATCAAATATTCTTAAGACAGGTACAGCACGGGGTTGGATACAGTGTAAAGGTCCCTCTACACTGTCCCCATTACACACGCCTAGGACAGGTACAGCATGGGGATAGATATAGAGTGAAACTCGCACTAAATTGTACCCATCAAACACTCCCAGGACAGGTACAACACGGGGATAGGTACAGAGTAAAGCCCCCTCTACACTGTCCCCATCAAACACTCCCAGGACAGGTACAGCACGGGGTTAGATACAGAGTAAAGCTCCCCCTACACTGTCCCCATTACACACACCCAGGACAGGTACAGCACGGGGTTAGATACATAGTAAGTTACCTTCTACACTGTCCCCATTAAATATTCCGAGGACAGGTACAGCACGGGGTTAGATACAGAGTAAAGCTCCCTCTACACTGTCCCCATCAAACACTCCCAGGACAGGTACAGCACGGGGTTAAATACAGAGTAAATCTCCCTCTACACTGTCCCCATCAACCACTCCCAGGACAGGTACAGCACAGGGTTAGATACAGAGTAAAGCTCCCTCTACACTGTCCCCATTACACACGCCTAGGATAGGTACAGCACGGGGTTAGGTATAGAGTGAAACTCGCACTAAATTGTACCCATCAAACACTCCCAGGACAGGTACAGCACGGGGTTAGATACAGAGTAAAGCTCCCTCTACACTGTCCCCATTACACACGCCTAGGATAGGTACAGCACGGGGTTAGGTATAGAGTGAAACTCGCACTAAATTGTACCCATCAAACACTCCCAGGACAGGTACAGCGCGGGATTAAATATAGAGTAAAGCTCCCTCTACACAGTCCTCATCAAACAGTTCCAGGACAGGTACAGCACAGGGTTAGGTACAGAGTAAAGCTCTGTCAACACTGTCCTCATCAATCATTTCCAGGACAAGTACAGCACTGGTTTAGATACAGAGTGAAGCTCCCTCAACACTGTCCCCATCAAACACTCCCAGTACAGGTACAGCACGGGTTTAGATACAGAGTAAAGCTCTTTCTACAATGTCCCCATCAAAAACACACCCGAAACAGAAAAGGCACAGCGTTAGATATACAGTAAAGCTCCCTCTCAAGTGCCCCCATCAAACACTCACAGGACAGCTACAGCACAGGGTTAGATACAGAGTAAAGCTCCCTCTACACTGTCCCCATTACACACGGCTAGGACAGGTACAGCACGGGGATAGATATAGAGTGAAACTCGCACTAAATTGTACCCATCAAACACTCCCAGGACAGGTAATGCACGGCTTAGATACAGAGTAAAACTCCCACTACACTGTCCCCATCAAATACTCCCAGGACATGAAGAGCACGGGGTTAGATACAGAGTAAAGCTCTCTGTACACTGACCGCATCAAATATTCTTAGCACAGGTACAGCACGGGGTTGGATACAGAGTAATGCTCCCTCTACACTGTGCCCATCAAACACTCCCAGGACAGGTACAGCACGGTGTCAGACACAGATTCAAGCTCCATCTACACTGTCCCCATCAAGCACGCCCAGGACAGGTACAGCACGGTGTTAGATACAGAGTAAACCTCCATCTACACAGTCCCCATCAAACAACCTCAAGACAGGTAGAGCACGGTGTCAGATACAGAAAATAATCTCCTTCTACACTGTCCCAATCAAACACTCACAAGACAGAAACATCACCGTGTTAGATCCAGAGTAAAGCACCCTCTATCCTGTCCCCATCAAACACTCCCAGGACAAGAACAGCACGGGGTTAGATTCAGAGTAAAGCACCTGCTACACTGTCACCATCAAACACTCCCAGGACAGGTACAGCACGGGGTTAGATCCAGAGTAAATCTTCTTCTACACTGTCCTCATCAAACATACCTGGAACAGGCAGGGCACAGGGTTAGATATCGAGTAAAGCTCCCTCTAAAGTGTCCCCATCAGACACTCCCAGGGCAGGTACAGCACGGGGTTAGATACATAGTAAAGCTCCCTCTATACTGTCCCCATCAAATGTTCCGAGGACAGGTACAGCACGGGGTTAGATACAGAGTAAAGCTCCCTCTACACTGTCCACATTACACACGCCCAGGAATGGTACAGCATGGGGTTAGATACAGAGTAAAGCTCTCTCTACACTGTCCCCATCAAATATTCAGAGGACAGGTACAGCACGGGGTTAGATACAGAGTAAAGCTCCCTCTACACTGTCCCCATTACACACGGCTAGGACAGGTACAGCACGGGGATAGATATAGAGTGAAACTCGCACTAAATTGTACCCATCAAACACTTCCAGGACAGGTACAACCCGGGGTTAGGTACAGAGTAAAGCTCCCTCTACACTGTCCCCATCAAACACTCCCAGGAAAGGTACTGCACGGCTTAGATACAGAGTAAAACTCCCACTACACTGTCCCCATCAAACACTCCCAGGACATGAAGAGCACGGGGTTAGATACAGAGTAAAGCTCTCTGTACACTGACCGCATCAAATATTCTTAGGACAGGTACAGCACGGGGTTAGATACAGAGTAAATCTCCCTCTACACTGTCCCCATCAAACACTCCCAGGACAGGTACAGCACGGGGTTAGATACATAGTAAGGCTCCTTCTACACTGTCCCCATCAAATATTCCGAGGACAGGTACAGCACGGGGTTAGATACAGAGTAAAGCTCCCTCTACACTGTCCCCATCAAATATTCCGAGGACAGGGACAGCACGGCGTTAGATACAGAGTAAAACTCCCTCTACACTGTCCCCATTACACACGCCTAGGACAGGTACAGCACGGGGATAGATATAGAGTGAAACTCGCACTAAATTGTACCCATCAAACACTCCCAGGACAGGTACAGCATGGGATTACATATAGAGTAAAGCTCCCTCTACACTGTCCTCATCAAACAGTTCCAGGACAAGTACAGCACTGGTTTAGATACAGAGTGAAGCTCCCGCAACATTGTGCATATCCAACACTCCCAGGACAGGTACAGCACGGGGTTAGATACAGAGTAAAGCTTTCTCTACACTGTTCCCATCAAACGCTCCCAGGACAGCTACAGCACGGGGTTAGATACAGAGTAAAGCTCCCTCTACACTGTCCCCATCAAACACTCCCAGGACAGGTACAGCACGGGGTTAGGTACAGAGTAAAGCTCCCTCTACACTGTCCCCATCAAACACTCCCAGTACAGGTACAGCACGGGGTTAGTTACAGAGTAAAGCTCCCTCGACACTGTCCCCATCAAACGCTCCCAGGACAGGTACAGCACGGGGTTAGTTACAGAGTAAAGCTCCCTCTACACTGTCCCCATCAAACACTCCCAGGATAGGTATAGCATGGGGTTAGATTCAGAGAATATCTGCCTCTCTGCTGATTCAGCGTGAAGTTCAAAGTTTGAGCTAAGATTAAGATTAGAGGTAGAGCTGGGGTTAGGATTACGATTAACCTGAATTTTATGATGACGAATCCGGTTAGGCTTAGCGTTACAGTTAGTTTCAAGGGTTTAGGGTCTGGTTTAGCTTTAAGTTTCAGTGTTAAGTTTCGTGTCAGAGTTAAACGTTAGGGTTTCTGTTGAAGTTTATTGTTTGGGTTAGTGTTACGGGTTAGTCTTAATGTTAAGGTTTAAGGTTAGGGTTAGGGTTACGGTTAGGGTTATTGTTAAGGGTTAGGGTTAAGGATGCGGGAAGGGTTAGATTTAGGTTTGAGAGTTAGGGTTAGGGTTACAGTTAAGGGTTAGGGTTAGTGTTAGGGAAGTTTTATTGTTAAGTGTTAGGGTTAAGGGTTGGGGTTAGGGTTAGTGTTATGGTTAAGAGTATTGGTTAGGGTTATGGTAGGGTTAGGGTTAGGGTTAAGTGTTTGGGGTTAGGGTAAGGTTAGGGTTAGGGTTAGGATAAGGGTTAAGTGTTAGGGCTAGGCTTAGGGTTAGGCTTAAATGTTAGGGTTAGGATCGGGTTAGGGTTAGGTTAGGGTTAGGATTAGGGTTAGGGTCGGGTTAGGGTTAGGGTAGGGTTAGGGTTAGGCTTAAGTGTTAGGGTTGGACTTAGAGTTAGGGTTAAGTGTAATGGTTAAGGGTTAGTGTTAGGGTAGGGTTAATCTTATGGTAGAGTAGGGTTAGGGTTAGGGTAGGGTTATGGTTAGTGTTAGGGTTAAGAATAAGGGTTATGTTTTAGGGTAGGGTTAGGGTTAGGGTTGAGATTTATTTTTAGGATTAGTGTTAGGGTTAAGGGTTAGGGCGAGGGTTAAATGTTAGTGGTTAAGGTTGGGTTTAGGCCAAGATTATGGGTTAGGGTTAGGGTTAGGGTTCAGGCTGAGGGTTAGTGTTAGGATTAGGGCTATGGTTAAGGTTAGGGTTAGGGTTAGGGTTAATGTTAGAGTTCGTTTTAGGGTTAGGGTTAGGTTTAGTGTTAGGGTGACGGTTATGGTTAGGGTTAGGGTTAGGGTTAAGAGTTAGGGTTAGGGTTAGGGTTAGGGTTAGGGTTAGGTTTAAGTGTTAGTGGGAAGTGTTTGGGCAGGGTTAGGATAGGGTTAGTGTTAGGGTTAAGTGTTAGGGTGAGGGTTAAATGTTAGTGTTAAGGTTGGGTTTAGGCCTAGGGTTATGGGTTAGGGTTAGGGTTAGAGTTCGGGTTGAGGGTTAGTGTTAGGATTAGGGCTATGGTTAAGATTAGGGTTAGGGTTAAGGTTAAGGTTAGGGTTAGGGTTAGGGTTACGGTTTGGGTTAGCGTTAGTGTTAATGTTAGAGTTCGTTTTAGGGTCAGGGTTAGGGTTTGGTTTAGGGTTAGGGTTAGGGTTATGGTTAGGGTTAGGGTTAGTGTTAAGAGTTAGGGTTAGGGTTAGGATTAGGGTTAGGATTAAGGTTAGGTTTAAGTGTTGGGGGAAGGGTTTGGGCAGGGCTAGGGCTAGGGTTAGGGTTAATGTTAAGTATTAGGGTTAGGGTTAGGGCTAGTGTTCAATGTCAGGGTTAGGGTTAAGGGTTCGGGCATTAAGGTTAGGGTTATGGTTATGGTTAGGGTTCAGTGATAGGGTTAGGGTTAGGGTTATATTTTGGGTTAGGATTCAGGTTAGGGTTCAGTGTTAGTGTTAGGGTTAGGGTTCAGTGTTAGGGTTGGGGTTTGGTTCAGAGTTAGGGTTAGGGTTAAGGTTAGGGTTAGGGTTAGGGTTAGTGTTAGGGTTAGGGTTAGGGTTAGTGTTAGAGTTAGGGTTAGGGTTAGGATTAGGGTTGTTTTAAGTGTTAGGGCAAAGGGTTTGGGCAGTGTTAGGGTTAGGGTTATGGGTTAGGGTTCGGTGTTAGGGTTAGGGTTAGGGATAGAGTTAGGGTTAGGGTTAGGCTTAGGGTTAGGTTTAGGGTTAGGCTTCAGTTTTAGGATTAGGTTTAGGGTTAGGCTTCAGTGTTAGGGTTAGGGTTCAGTGTTAAGGTTAGGGTTAGGGTTAGGGATAGGTTTAGAGTTAGGGTTAGGTTTAGGGTTAAGGGTTAGGGTTAAGGGTTAGGGTTAGGGATAGTGTTAGGGTTAGTGTTAGGGTTAGGCTTAGGGTTAGGGTTAGGGTTAGTCTTAGAGTTAGGATTAAGGTTAGAGTTAGGTTTAGGGTTACGGTTCAGTGTTAGGGTTAGGGTTAGGATTAGGTTTAGGGTTGGGGTTCAGTATTAGGGTTAGGCTTCAGTGTTAAGGTTAGGGTTAGGGTTAGGGTTAGGGTTCAGTGTTAGGGTTAGGGTTAGGATTAGGTTTAGGGTTGGTGTTCAGTGTTAGGGTTAGGCTTCAGTGTTAAGGTTAGGGTTAGGGTTAGGGTTAGGGTCAGGGTTAGTTTTAGGGTTAGGGTTCAGTGTTAGGGTTAGGGTTCAGTTTTAATGTTAGGGTTAGGGTTAGGGTTAGGGTTAGTATTAGGGTTAGGGATAGGTTTAGAGTTAGGGTTAGGGTCAGGTTTTGGTTTAGGTTTAAGTGTTAGGGTGAAGGTTTTGACCAGGGTTAGGGTTAGGGTTAGGCGTTAGGGTTTGGGTTAGTGTTAGGGTTAGGGGTTAGGGATAGGGGTTCAGGTTAGTGTTAGGGTTAAGGGTTAAGGTTAGGGTTAGGGTTGGGGTTCAGTGTTAGTGTTAGTGTTACGGTTAAGTGTTCGGGCATTAGGGTTAGGGTTAGGGTTAGGGTTAAGGGTTAGGGTTAGGTTTAGGGTTAGTTTTAGGGTTAGGGTTCAGTGTTAGGGTTAGGGTTCAGTGTTAATGTTAGGGTTAGGGTTAGGGTTAGTGTTAGGTTTAGGGATAGGTTTAGAGTTAGGGTTAGGGTTAGGGTCAGGTTTTGGTTTAGGTTTAAGTGTTAGGGTGAAGAGTTTGACCAGGGTTAGGGTTAGGGTTAGGGTTAGCGTTAGGGTTAGGGTTAGGGTTAGTGTTAGAGTTAGGGTTAGGGTTAGGATTAGGGTTGTTTTAAGTGTTAGCGCAAAGGGTTTGGGCAGTGTTAGGGTTAGGGTTATGGGTTAGGGTTAGGTGTTAGGGTTAGGGTTAGGGATAGAGTTAGGGTTAGGGTTAGGCTTAGGGTTAGGTTCAGGGTTAGGCTTCAGTGTTAGGGTTAGGTTTAAGGTTAGGCTTCTGTGTTAGGGTTAGGGTTCAGTGTTAAGGTTAGGGTTAGGGTTAGGGATAGGTTTAGAGTTAGTGTTAGGTTTAGGGTTAAGGGTTAGGGTTAAGGGTTAGGGTTAGGGATAGGGTTAGGGTTAGTGTTAGGGTTAGGCTTGGGGTTAGGGTTAGGGTTAGGCTTAGGGTTAGGATTAAGGTTAGAGTTAGGTTTAGGGTTACGGTTCATTGTTAGGGTTAGGGTTAGGATTAGGTTTAGGGTTGGGCTTCAGTGTTAGGGTTAGGCTTCAGTGTTAAGGTTAGGGTTAGGGTTAGGGTTAGGGTTCAGTGTTAGGGTTAGGGTTAGGATTAGGTTTAGGGTTCGGGTTCAGTGTTAGGGTTAGGCTTCAGTGTTAAGGTTAGGGTTAGGGTTAGGGTTAGGGTTCAGTGTTAGGGATAGGGTTAGGGTTAGGGTTAGGGTTAGTGTTAGGCTTAAGTGTTCGGGCATTCGGGTTAGGGTTAGGGTTAGGGTTAAGAGTTAGGGTTAGGGTTAGGGTCAGGGTTAGTTTTAGGGTTAAGGTTCAGTGTTAGGTTTAGGGTTCAGTGTTAATGTTAGGGTTAGGGTTAGGGTTAGTATTAGGGTTAGGGATAGGTTTAGAGTTAGGGTTAGTGTTAGGGTCAGGTTTTGGTTTAGGTTTAAGTGTTAGGGTGAAGGGTTTGACCAGGGTTAGGGTTAGGGTTAGGCGTTAGGGTTTGGGTTAGTGTTAGGGTTAGGTGTTAGGGATAGGGGTTCAGGTTAGTGTTAGGGTTAAGGGTTAGGGTTAGGGTTAGGGTTGGGTTTCAGTGTTAGTGTTAGTGTTAGTGTTACGGTTAAGTGTTCGGGCATTAGGGTTAGGATTAGTGTTAGGGTTAAGTGTTAGGGTTAGGGTTAGGGTTAGGGTTAGTTTTAGGGTTAGGGTTCAGTGTTAGGGTTAGGGTTCAGTGTTAATGTTAGGGTTAGGGTTAGGGTTAGTGTTAGGTTTAGGGATAGGTTTAGAGTTAGGGTTAGGGTTAGGGTCAGGTTTTGGTTTAGGTTTAAGTGTTAGGGTGAAGAGTTTGACCAGGGTTAGGGTTAGGGTTAGGGGTTAGGGTTAGGGTTAGTGTTAGGGTTAGGGGTTAGGGTTAGAGTTAGGGTTAGGGTTAGGGTTAGGGTTAGAGGTTAGGTTTAGGGTTAGTGTTAGGGTTAGGGTTCAGTGTTAATGTTAGGGTTAGGGTTAGGGTTAGTGTTAGGTTTAGGGATAGGTTTAGCGTTAGGTTTAGGGTTAGGGTCAGGTTTTGGTTTAGGTTTAAGTGTTAGGGTGAAGAGTTTGACCAGGGTTAGGGTTAGGGGTTAGGGTTAGTGTTAGGGTTAGGGGTTAGGGTTAGAGTTAGGGTTAGGGTTAGGGTTAGGGTTAGAGGTTAGAGGTTAGGTTTAGGGTTAGTGTTAGGGTTAGGGTTAGAGTTAGGGTTAGGGTTAGGTTTAAGTTTAAGGGTTCGGGCATTAGAGTTAGGGTTTGGGTTAGGGTTAGGGATAGGTTTGGATTTAGGGTTAGGGTTAGCATTAGGGTTAGTGTTAGGTTTGGGTTTAGGGTTAGGGTTAGAGTTAGGGTTAGGGTTAGGATTAGGGTTAGGTTTAAGTGTTAGGGTGAAGGGTTTGGGCAGGGTTAGTGTTAGGGTTAGAGTTAGGGTTTAGGGTTAGGGTTAAGGATAGGGTTAGGGTTAGGGTTAGGTTGAGGGTTAGGGATAAGGTTATGGTTAGGGTTAGTGTTTTGGTTAGGGTTAAGGGTTCGGGCATTAGGGTTAGAGTTAGGTTTAGGGTTAGGGTTAATGGTTCGGGCAGGGTTAGGGTTAGAGTTAGGGTTAGGGTTAGGTTTAGTGTTACGGCGAGGTTTAGGGTTAGGGTTAGGGCTAGGGTTAGTGTTGAGGGTACATTTTCTCCTCTTGGGCTTTGTTTTGTTCCCTTTCCCCATTGACAATATTCCAATCTGCCAACCTGTCTGGAGTCGATGAATTTGCCTATCACCAGCTCCTCGGGCATTAAGGTTAGGGTTATGGTTATGGTTAGGGTTCAGTGATAGGGTTAGGGTTAGGGTTATATTTTGGGTTAGGATTCAGGTTAGGGTTCAGTGTTAGTGTTAGGGTTAGGGTTCAGTGTTAGGGTTGGGGTTTGGTTCAGAGTTAGGGTTAGGGTTAAGGTTAGGGTTAGGGTTAGGGTTAGTGTTAGGGTTAGGGTTAGGGTTAGTGTTAGAGTTAGGGTTAGGGTTAGGATTAGGGTTGTTTTAAGTGTTAGGGCAAAGGGTTTGGGCAGTGTTAGGGTTAGGGTTATGGGTTAGGGTTCGGTGTTAGGGTTAGGGTTAGGGATAGAGTTAGGGTTAGGGTTAGGCTTAGGGTTAGGTTTAGGGTTAGGCTTCAGTTTTAGGATTAGGTTTAGGGTTAGGCTTCAGTGTTAGGGTTAGGGTTCAGTGTTAAGGTTAGGGTTAGGGTTAGGGATAGGTTTAGAGTTAGGGTTAGGTTTAGGGTTAAGGGTTAGGGTTAAGGGTTAGGGTTAGGGATAGTGTTAGGGTTAGTGTTAGGGTTAGGCTTAGGGTTAGGGTTAGGGTTAGTCTTAGAGTTAGGATTAAGGTTAGAGTTAGGTTTAGGGTTACGGTTCAGTGTTAGGGTTAGGGTTAGGATTAGGTTTAGGGTTGGGGTTCAGTATTAGGGTTAGGCTTCAGTGTTAAGGTTAGGGTTAGGGTTAGGGTTAGGGTTCAGTGTTAGGGTTAGGGTTAGGATTAGGTTTAGGGTTGGTGTTCAGTGTTAGGGTTAGGCTTCAGTGTTAAGGTTAGGGTTAGGGTTAGGGTTAGGGTCAGGGTTAGTTTTAGGGTTAGGGTTCAGTGTTAGGGTTAGGGTTCAGTTTTAATGTTAGGGTTAGGGTTAGGGTTAGGGTTAGTATTAGGGTTAGGGATAGGTTTAGAGTTAGGGTTAGGGTCAGGTTTTGGTTTAGGTTTAAGTGTTAGGGTGAAGGTTTTGACCAGGGTTAGGGTTAGGGTTAGGCGTTAGGGTTTGGGTTAGTGTTAGGGTTAGGGGTTAGGGATAGGGGTTCAGGTTAGTGTTAGGGTTAAGGGTTAAGGTTAGGGTTAGGGTTGGGGTTCAGTGTTAGTGTTAGTGTTACGGTTAAGTGTTCGGGCATTAGGGTTAGGGTTAGGGTTAGGGTTAAGGGTTAGGGTTAGGTTTAGGGTTAGTTTTAGGGTTAGGGTTCAGTGTTAGGGTTAGGGTTCAGTGTTAATGTTAGGGTTAGGGTTAGGGTTAGTGTTAGGTTTAGGGATAGGTTTAGAGTTAGGGTTAGGGTTAGGGTCAGGTTTTGGTTTAGGTTTAAGTGTTAGGGTGAAGAGTTTGACCAGGGTTAGGGTTAGGGTTAGGGTTAGCGTTAGGGTTAGGGTTAGGGTTAGTGTTAGAGTTAGGGTTAGGGTTAGGATTAGGGTTGTTTTAAGTGTTAGCGCAAAGGGTTTGGGCAGTGTTAGGGTTAGGGTTATGGGTTAGGGTTAGGTGTTAGGGTTAGGGTTAGGGATAGAGTTAGGGTTAGGGTTAGGCTTAGGGTTAGGTTCAGGGTTAGGCTTCAGTGTTAGGGTTAGGTTTAAGGTTAGGCTTCTGTGTTAGGGTTAGGGTTCAGTGTTAAGGTTAGGGTTAGGGTTAGGGATAGGTTTAGAGTTAGTGTTAGGTTTAGGGTTAAGGGTTAGGGTTAAGGGTTAGGGTTAGGGATAGGGTTAGGGTTCGTGTTAGGGTTAGGCTTAGGGTTAGGGTTAGGGTTAGTCTTAGGGTTAGGATTAAGGTTAGAGTTAAGTTTAGGGTTAGGTTTCAGTGTTAGGGTTAGGGTTAGGATTAGGTTTAGGGTTGGGATTCAGTGTTAGGGTTAGGCTTCAGTGTTAAGGTTAGGGTTAGGGTTAGGGTTAGGGTTCAGTGTTAGGGTTAGGGTTAGGATTAGGTTTAGGGTTCGGGTTCAGTGTTAGGGTTAGGCTTCAGTGTTAAGGTTAGGGTTAGGGTTAGGGTTAGGGTTCAGTGTTAGGGATAGGGTTAGGGTTAGGGTTAGGGTTAGTGTTAGGCTTAAGTGTTCGGGCATTCGGGTTAGGGTTAGGGTTAGGGTTAAGAGTTAGGGTTAGGGTTAGGGTCAGGGTTAGTTTTAGGGTTAGGGTTCAGTGTTAGGTTTAGGGTTCAGTGTTAATGTTAGGGTTAGGGTTAGGGTTAGTATTAGGGTTAGGGATAGGTTTAGAGTTAGGGTTAGTGTTAGGGTCAGGTTTTGGTTTAGGTTTAAGTGTTAGGGTGAAGGGTTTGACCAGGGTTAGGGTTAGGGTTAGGCGTTAGGGTTTGGGTTAGTGTTAGGGTTAGGTGTTAGGGATAGGGGTTCAGGTTAGTGTTAGGGTTAAGGGTTAGGGTTAGGGTTAGGGTTGGTTTTCAGTGTTAGTGTTAGTGTTACGGTTAAGTGTTCGGGCATTAGGGTTAGGATTAGTGTTAGGGTTAAGTGTTAGGGTTAGGGTTAGGGTTAGGGTTAGTTTTAGGGTTAGGGTTCAGTGTTAGGGTTAGGGTTCAGTGTTAATGTTAGGCTTAGGGTTAGGGTTAGTGTTAGTGTTAGGGCTAGGTTTAGAGTTAGGGTTAGGGTTAGGGTCAGGTTTTGGTTTAGGTATAAGTGTTAGGGTGAAGGGTTTGAACATGGTTAGGTTTAGGGTTAGGGGTTAGGGTTAGGGTTAGTGTTAGGGTTAGGGTTTAGTGTTAGGGGTTCGGGTTAGGTTTAGAGTTAGGTTTAGGGGTTAGGTTTAGGGTTAGTGTTAGGGTTAGGGTTAGAGTTAGGGTTAGGGTTAGGGTTAGGGTTAGGCTTAGGTTTAGGGTTAGGTTTAGCGTTAGGTTTAGGGTTAGGGTCAGGTTTTGGTTTAGGTTTAAGTGTTAGGGTGAAGAGTTTGACCAGGGTTAGGGTTAGGGGTTAGGGTTAGTGTTAGGGTTAGGGGTTAGGGTTAGAGTTAGGGTTAGGGTTAGGGTTAGGGTTAGAGGTTAGAGGTTAGGTTTAGGGTTAGTGTTAGGGTTAGGGTTAGAGTTAGGGTTAGGGTTAGGTTTAAGTTTAAGGGTTCGGGCATTAGAGTTAGGGTTTGGGTTAGGGTTAGGGATAGGTTTAGATTTAGGGTTAGGGTTAGCATTAGGGTTAGTGTTAGGGTTGGGTTTAGGGTTAGGGTTAGAGTTAGGGTTAGGGTTAGGATTAGGGTTAGGTTTAAGTGTTAGGGTGAAGGGTTTGGGCAGGGTTAGTGTTAGGGTTAGAGTTAGGGTTTAGGGTTAGGGTTAAGGATAGGGTTAGGGTTAGGGTTAGGTTGAGGGTTAGGGATAAGGTTATGGTTAGGGTTAGTGTTTTGGTTAGGGTTAAGGGTTCGGGCATTAGGGTTAGAGTTAGGTTTAGGGTTAGGGTTAATGGTTCGGGCAGGGTTAGGGTTAGAGTTAGGGTTAGGGTTAGGTTTAGTGTTACGGCGAGGTTTAGGGTTAGGGTTAGGGCTAGGGTTAGTGTTGAGGGTACATTTTCTCCTCTTGGGCTTTGTTTTGTTCCCTTTCCCCATTGACAATATTCCAATCTGCCAACCTGTCTGGAGTCGATGAATTTGCCTATCACCAGCTCCTTTGCCTTTTCTCTGTTTGTTGTCACAGAGGTTTGGTTTGGAGAGATAGACAAGTATTGACAGCCGTGGGTAGACCCACTCCCCTCCCAGGTATTCAGTTCGATTGCTAAAATCAGGCTCGCCCCTGTCACTGCACATCAAAGTATTTTAATTGCAGAGATTCACCTCGATAAGCACTCACTCGTTGGCGTGAAGAATATTATTAGTATGGAGATTGGATTATTTCGCAAAGGGACTCCTGTCATAAATTCCGATCAAAACCCAGCTCCTTCGTCCCTGGGAGGTTCTGCCAGTTGTTGGGGTTGGAATTAACCTTCAAGCCTGTGCTCCTGATCCCTAGATAAAGTGGGGGGGAAAAAACATGGGAAGAGACTGTATTTCTCTAGCGCCGTACACAACCTCAAGCTGTCCCTCAAGCATTCTCTCCCCTCTGAGTCAGAAGGCGGTGGGTTTGAATCCCCACTCCATAGGCTTCAGCACAAAATCCAGGCCCCACACACGCAGTACTGCGGGAGTGCTACGCTGTCAGAGGCAGCGTCTTTAACAATGGTAGTAGAATATTGTCCACAAAGGGTAATCGGGGACATGAAGAGCTGAATGGCCTCTTTCTATGCTGTAACTTTGCGATTGTTCTATGGTTCTAAGTCGGGGAGGAAGAATTAACAACATCTCTGTGGCCGACAGGACGTGTGGGCTGAAAGTAATCTTCACTGGCCGAATACACAGTGATAGAGATAATGGACACACACTCACACACTCACACACACTCATGCTCACACACCCACACTCACACCCACAAACACACAGACACACACACTCTCTTACACAAACTTGTGCAATCACACACATTCACATACACACACGTGCAAATACAGTCACACGTACACTGATACTCACACACATACACAGGTAGACATGCACTGACACACGCTCATACACAAAATTTGCACACACACGCTCACCCTCTCTCACACACACAAACTCTCACTCACACACTCTCACTCACACACACACACTCACTCACGCACACACGCTCACACACACACACATTATCATTCATACACATGCTCACACACACTCACACACACACACACACACGCTCTCACTCACACGTACACACACATTCTCTCTCTCTTGCACACACACACATACTCACATACACTCACACTCATATATGCACAGACACACACTCACACACGTTCACGCACACAGACATAGACACACACACACTCTCATACACACACACTCCCTCTCTCTCACACACACACACTCACACATACTCACCCTCTTTCACACACGCTCTCACTCACACATACACACACTCACACACACTCTCACTCACACACACACAAACGCACTCACACACACACACTCTCTCTAACATATGCACAGGGACACACACTCACACACACTCTTTCTCACACAGACACAGACTCACACACACATTCTCCCTCACACACAAACACTCACCCTCTTTCTCACACACACACTCATACACTCTCATTCACACACACAGACACACTCACACACACACATTCACACACAAACACACAGTCACACACTCTCTCTCACACACACACACACACACACACACACACATACACACACATGCACACTCTCTCTTGCACACACACACTCACACACACACTCTCACACACACTCAAACACAGTCTCTCTCTCACATACACATGCACTCACACCCACAGACACTCACATCCGCAAACACACAGACACACACAATCTCTTACACACACTTGCGCAATCACGCACATTCACATACACACACATGCAAATACACTCACACATACACTGATACACACACTCACACACATACACACACTCACACAGGCAGACATGCACTGACAGACACTCATACACACAACATACACACACACACTCACTCTGTGAAGAGCATTTAAGATTGGTCGGTGGCTTTAAAAACTACCATGGCTGCAGTTTAAAAGAGATGTTCATTCAAGCAGGAAGAGGAGAATCTACAATGTTGCTTTCTCCTGAAACAGTGTGTGCCAGATTGGACAGAATGGTGCTGGAATGGAGACCTGGCTTATGAGGGAATTGCCTAGCAACAGCATTTTGATTGGTTCCTGACCAAGTGGCCAGGTTCTGTGTGAGGATAGTGCAGTAGATCAGTTCCCAGCCTGAAAAGAGGAAAGACCCGAAACCTCTCTCTCCTGTGTTCTGTAAGACTCCAGTAACCCTGCCGTAGTAGCTAGCTGGCTATTCCTCACATCGCTGTATCCTACTTTCTTTGAGAAACCCCAGTCAGGAGGAAAAAGGGAAAAATTACCAGTCGAGAGATTAAGAGCAAGTTTCAACCAGAGAACCACAGACGGCAAGTGCTGGGACGCCCCCCCCCCCTCCACCCCCCCCCCCCACCTCTTGTCAGTCACAACAACCGGAGAGAAATTTGGGAAAAGCAGTCAAAGCCAATCCATCTAATCCTGAGCTCCAGATTGGTGATGTTGAACTGTTTTATCTCACTCTTAAAATCCATGTTTTGTCTGTCTTGTGTGTGTTTGTATGGGTGTGTGTTTGTGTGGGTGTGTTTGGGTGTGGGTGTGGGTGCATTTCTGTGTGTGTGTGTAAGTGTGTGAGTGTGAGTGTCTGAATGTGTGAGTGTGTGTGTTTGTGTATGTTTCTGTTTGTGTGTGTGTGTTTGTGATTGTGTGTGAGTGTGAGTGTGTTTTTGTGTGTGTGGGTGTGTGAGTTTGTGTGTGATTGTGTGTTTGTGTGTGACTGTGTGTGTGTGTGTGTGTGATTGTGTGTGTGTGTGTTTGTATGTGATTGTGTGTGTGTGTGCGTGTGTGTGAGTGTGTGTGTGTGGGTGATTACGTGTGTGTGTGTGTGTGATTGTCTGTGTGTGTGTTTGTATGTGATTGTGTGAGTGTGTGTGTGTGATTACGTGTGTGTGTGTGTGACTGTGTGTGTGTGTGTTTGTATGTGATTGTGTGTGTGTGCGTGTGTGTGAGTGTGTGTGTGTGTGTGATTACGTGTGTGTGTGTGTGATTGTGTGTGTTTGTATGTGATTGTATGTGATTGTGTGAGTGTGTGTGTGTGATTATGTGTGTGTGTGTGTGTGTGATTGTGTATGTGTGTGAGTGTGTGTGTGTGTGTGATTGTGTGTGTGTGTGTGATTGTGTGTGTGAGTGTGTGTGAGTGTGTGTGTGTACAGGGGTTTAAGGGGGTAGAGTTTAAGCTACAGTGTTCAAAGTTAGCAGTTCATATCTCTTTCTTTTGCCACTGGTTAACAACAATTTGTTTAATAAACAGTTATTTACTTATTAAGTTTACAAACCTGGTGCTCGTGTTCTGTTAATCTAAATTAAACAGTTAGCTAGAATTGGGGCAATCTGGTGGTCACATTTGTCTTGGCTTGGGGAGCCAAGTACTGTCACAGCACACTGTCCCCAGGGAGGGGTGACAACTCACACATACACATTCACTCACACAATCACACACACTCACACACACTCTCTCACACACACACTCTTCACACACACACTCACCCACACAATCACACACCCACACAAACATACACCCACACACTCTCTCACACACATCCACACTCACACGCTCTCTCACACACACACTCTCACACACACACTCTCTCACACACACGTTCACTCACACAATCACACACACTCACACAGACACACCCACACACTCTCACACACACATTCACTCACACAATCACACACAAAAACATACACCCACACACACTCTCTCTCACACACTCTCACACACACACGTACTCTCTCACACACACAAACATACACCCACACACACTCTCACACACTCTCTCACACACACGCACTCTCTCACACACACAAACATACACATACACCCACACAACTGCACTCACACACACACTCTCTCACATGCACACTCTCTCTCACACTCTCTCTCACACACACTCTGACACACACTCTCTCTCATGCACACTCTCTCTGACACTCTCTCTCACACACACTCTGACACACACTCTCTCTCACACACACTCTCTCACACACACTCTCACACACACGCACTCTCTCACACACTCTCTCACACACTATCTCTCTCTCACACACACACTCTCACTGTTATGACCGATGCAGTTGGTAAATTGGAGTTACTTAAAATTCCCAGAGGGAAACTTTAAACAACTGTCATAACCAATAATTTTAAGTGTTATGTTTGAGATGCGACTCTAAATTCAGGAATCAGACCACCAGTTCTCGAGGTTTTACATTAAACTAAATGAAACATTTTATTAATTTACACAGGTTAAAATATATATATACACATGGCTACAAATTACTATTATCATAACTTTTAACAAATTCCCAAACTAATTTCCATTAAGGCAACAGCAACCCACAGACTTAACCAAACACCAGGCAAAGCATTTTCACCTTACGAATCCAAAATGAGGTTCTTTTTACTTTGGTTCCTGTGGAGCCAGTTGGAGGCTTACAGCTGCCTTTTGATCTCACATTGCCTCTGCTCTCCACACCCAAAAACTACTGAAGTTACACCCACCACCACTGATTGAATTCAAATTCTCATTGTCTCACCAGCCTCTTGGAACTTCCCCTTTTAACAATGAAACCCCTTTCATAGTACCAATTGTATTAGGAATATAAACATATTGCTTGGCATCTGCTAGAAAAGTGTCAGTTATCACCCCACTTCTTGAATGCTCTATTCAAAAATTGCAAATGCACGCTATCTCTCTCACATATCAAAACTAGTACATATCAAAGCACCCGGACTAGCTAGCTTTATCCCAATTAAAACACACCCATGGGCTAAACCTCTATTTTAAAAGAGAAATACTTTCCAATAATATTATATACATTAATAGCTTCATGACACTCACACACATACTCTCACAGACTCTCTCTCACACACATACACTACCTCTCACACACTCTCTCACACACACCCTCACACACTACCTCACACACACCCTCTCACACACATTACCTCTCATACACTCTTTCACACACTGTCTCACACACACACACTCTCACACACATACCCTCTCACACACACACTACCTTTCACACACTCTCTCACACACACTCACTCTCACACACACTACCTCTCACACACACCCTCTCACACACATACCCTCACACATACCCTCACACCCTCGCACAGACTCACATACATACTCTCTCAGATACACACACATACACTTTCAGATACACACTCATACATACCCACAGTCATACACACATACACTCACATACACACACACACACACACATACACACACACACACATACACACTCACACACATACTCACATACACATACACTCACACACACACACTCACACACGCACACACACACACACACATACACACACTCATAGACACTCTCTCACATGCACAAACTTATGCATGCACTCTCTTACACACGCATACTCACGCACTCTCTCACATACACACAAACAACACACACATATTCACATTCACTCACAGAAACTTTCTCTCTCACACAAACACTCTTCCATATTCACACTCATAAACACATACACTCACACACAGACGCTCAACACATACTCTCTCACATACACTGATACACACACTCACATGGGCACACAGACACACTAACTCATATATACACACACACAAATTCAAAACTACAGACTCACATCAGTGACATGGGGAATGCTGGTTCCCAATCTGAGACAGGGGTGATACTGGGAATTCTTTATCTCTTACACTTTAGGAATTTGACTATATTCCCAAACAGAGCAGTCTCAGAGACATAGAGACATAAAACTAGGAGCAAAGCAGGCCATTCAGTCCTTCAAGCCTGCTCCACATTCAATATGATCATGGCTGATCCTCTATCTCAATACCATATTCTCGCTCTCTCCCCATACCCCCAGACATCTTTAGAGTCCAGAAATCTATCGACTTCCTTCTTAAATATATTCAGTTACTTGGCCTCCACAGCCTCTGTGGTAGAGAATTCCACAGGTTCACCACCCTCTGAATGAAGAAGTTTCTCCTCATCTCAGTCCTAAATGGTCTACCCCGTACCCTGAGACTGTGACCCCTTGTCCTAGACCCCCCCCAGCCAGAGGAAACATCATCCCTGAATCCAGACTGTCCATCCCTGTCAGAATTTTATATGTTTCAATCAGATCCCCTCTCATTCTTCTAAACTCCAGTGAACACAGGCCTAGTCAGCCCAATCTCTCCTCATACGACAATCCTGCCATCCCAGGAATCAGTCTGGTGAACCTTCGCTGCACTCCCTCTATGGTAAGTATATCCTTTCTTAGGTAAGGAGACTAAAACTACACGCAATACTCCAGATGTGGTCTTGCCAAGGCCCTGTCCAGCTGCAGTAAGACATCCTTGCTCCTGTACTCAAGTCCTCTCACAATGAAGACCAACACTCCATTTGCCTTTTTAACTGCTTGCTGCACCTGCATGTTTGCTTTCAGTGACTGGTGTACAAGGACTGAAAACTGAGAAACAGTGAGTGTAAAAGAGAGGAAAGCGGAACAGATAGGAAGATCGGAGACCATAAGAGGGAGGGGGGGGTGGGGGTGGTGGAGGGGGGGTGGGGTAGAGAAACAGAGAGGAAGGCAGATGGAGAGAGAGGGACAAACAGGGACAGGGAGGGAACAAGGGAGTTGCAATGCGGCAGAGATAAAGAGGGAGAATGAGAGAGGGATGGAGACAGGCTGAGAAAAGGGAATAAGAGTGAGAGAGATGAGAAAGCAAACGAGGGAAGTAGAGAGAGAGTTCTAGGATGACAGAGAAATGAAAGACAGGGGAAGAGAGAGTGGGAATGAGAGAGCGATGGAAAAGAGATAGGGTGAGATAGAGCCCTGTCACTGTGGGTGATAGTATAACACATCCCAGAAGGAATATCACTGGGATTCGTCACGGAGAGCCAGACAAAGACCACTGGAAATCTGAAATAAGAATTCTGGAAAAGTTGAAGCACATTTCTGAAAAATTATTAACCCAGAGAGAGAGAGAGAGAGAGAGAGACAGGGAGAGAGAGAGAAAGGGCTGTTCCAGTTGGAGGTGATGGGTGTGTTCCCTCGATTAATTATGTTTTTTTTAAAAAAAAGTGATTTGTTCAGCCGATGGGTGGGGACTTAAACACCCAGTCGGTGAGATCACCTTTGGCACCCTCCAATGGAGGTTGATGTCCACGCCCAGGATGGGGGGAGGTGAGAGGGTTCGGGTGGGTATAAAGGGTTGGGATTGGCTGCCAGACACGCACACATCATCCTCCTGAAGAGTTCCTGCATCCACTGCTCAGCGGGTGAGTGACTGAGGACAGCCATGGGGGTGGAGGGGTGTGGGGCGCAGAGGTGGTCGAGCAGGGGGTGCTGCTGACTCGGCAGGCGCGGGCTCTGCCCGGGGTTTGTAGAGCGTGCCCAGGCGCGGCGCCAGCTCACAGCTTCCTCTCCTGCACGGACCCCGGGCCAGACAGCCCCGTGCAGCCCTTAAGTGCGGACGGGTGATGCCCCCAGGGTTCAATAGCCTGCCCCACCACCCCTGCCAGCTCCCTTGCTGCGTGGCGCCAGCCGTAGCTCAGCGGTGAATGCTCTCGCGTCGCCGAGTCAGAAGGAGGTGAGTTCGAGTTCCCTTTTCAGGGGCAGGAGTACATATCCCAGGCTGACACTCCCAGTGCCGGTGCCGCATTGTCGGAGGGTCAGTACTGAGGGAACGCCGCACTGTCGGAGGGTCAGTACTGAGGGAGAGCCGCACTGTCAGAGGGTCAGTACTGAGGGTGCGCTGCACTGTCGGAGGGTCAGTACTGAGGGAACGCCGCACTGTCGGAGGGTCAGTACTGAGGGAGAGCCACACTGTCGGAGAGTCAGTACTGAGGGAACGCCGCACTGTCGGAGGATCAGTACTGAGGGTGCGCTGCACTGTCAGAGGGTCAGTACTGAGGGAGCGCCGCTCTGTCAGAGGGTCAGTACTGAGAGAGTGCCGCACTGTCAGAGGGTCAGTACTGAGGGAGTGCCACACTGCCGGAGGGTCAGTACTGAGGTAGTGCCGCACTGTCGGAGGGTCAGTACTGAGGGAGTGCCACACTGTCGGAGGGTCAGTGCTGAGGGAGTGCCGCACTGTCGGAGGGTCAGTACTGCGGGAGCGCCACACTGTCAGAGGGTCAGTACTGAGGGAGCGCCGCACTGTCGGAGGGTCAGTACTGAGGGAGTGCTGCACTGTTGCAGGTGTCATCTCTCAGGATGAGAAGTTAAGTCGAGTCTCCCAATTACCCCACCAGGCGGATCGAGAAGATCCCACAGCCTCTGTTGGAAGAAGAGCTGGGTGGAGTTCTTCCTACCTCTGTAACCTCCTGCAGCCCCTATACCCCTCCCTATCTCTGTAACCTCCTCCAGCCTCTATACTCCTCCCTATCTCTGTAACCTCCTCCAGCCTCTACACCCCTCCCTAGCTCTCTAACTTCCTCCAATCCCTACACCCCTCCCTATCTCTGTAACCTCCTCCAGCCCCTACGCCCCTCCCTATCTCTGTAACCTCCTCCATCCCTTACACCCCTCCCTATCTCTGTAACCTCCTCCAGCCCCTACACCCCTCCCTATTTCTGTAACCTCCTCCAGCCCCTACACCCCTCCCTATCTCTGTAACCTCCTCCAGCCCCTACACCCCTCCCTATCTCTGTAACGTCCTCCAGCCCCTATACCCCTCCCTAGCTCTGTAACCTCCTCCAGCCCCTATACCCCTCCCTATCTCTGTAACCTCCTCCAGCCCCTACACCCCTCCCTATCTCTGTAACCTCCTCCAGCCCCTATACCCCTCCCTATCTCTGTAACCTCCTCCAGCCCCTACAACCCTCCGAGATCTCTGCGCTCCTCCAATTCCGGCCTCTTGACCATCTCCCGATTCCCATCGCTCCACCATTGGCGGCCGGGCCTTCAGCTGCCTGGGGGCAGCCCTGAGCTCAGTAATTCCCTCCCTAATCCTCTACGTCCCTCTTTCCCTTTCTCTCTCTCTCTCTCCTCAAAAGCGACCTCTTTCCCCGAAGCCTGACCCTAATAGCTCATGCACCTCTGGTTTTGGAGTATAACACCACTGGGGAGCACCTTGAGGCATTTGGTGCCTTAAATGCGCTACCTAAAAACAGAGAATTGTTTTTGCTCTCCATGGCCTGAGCCAGTGAAGTGAAGGGGATGTGAGGTATTCATCTTCCTTCACGCTTTTGCTTTTGATTGGCTTCAATGGATTAATACACGTGACACATTATTCTTTTGCCCGGACACAGCTGTATAGATCCCAAGATGGGCAAGCTGGAAGACTCTCTGCGCGCAATTCACAGCATCTTTACCACCTACGCCTCACAACAGGGGAAAGCGGACACCTTGAACCAGGTGGAACTGAAAAATTTACTTCAAGCTGAAATATCCAGCTATGATGTGAGTACAACATACTGAGCTCACTTTGCATAGGGAGCAGGTACAATCCCTCGTGTCGCCTTCCCCTCATCGCCCCTGAGTTGAGCATCTCGCCTGGCCATTTAAGAGTCGACCACGTGGGCTGTGGGGTCTGGAGTCACGTGTAGGCCAGACCGGGTAAGGAGGGCAGATTTCCCTCCCCGGAGGGGATTTAGTGAACCAGGTTGGGGTTTTTACGACAACCGATGATGGTCGTCATGGTCACCGTCACTGAGACTAACTTAGTAACTCCCGATTTATCAATCGGATTTAAATTCCACCAGCCGCCGGGGTGGGATTTGATCCTGCGTCCCCCAGACCATTAGCCTGGGGAACTAGATTATTCGTCCAGGGGCATTACCACAATGCCACCACCGCAACCCCCCCCCACCCCACAACCTTCAGACTCTCGGTTCGTTCAAAATAATTCTGCTGCTTTGATCCTGAAAGTGTTGCCGGGTGGGTGGACAGGTGCATTTCAGCTATGTGACCGCACAGGGGCAGATAATGATTGTTTGAAAGACCCACTCTCCCCTCCCCCCCCCCCACCCCCACCCCCGCCCCGCCCGCCCCCCCCACCCCTCAACCCCGCACCCTGGGAGTAAGTGAAATCACAAGGGGCACCGAAGCCACACTTGACATTATTTTGAGAGTTCGAATCACGGAGCTGGGAATGATACCACTGCATGTCCCAGAAAGGTTAGGTTGTAGCTACAATAAATGATTAGGAAGGCAAGTGGAGTGTTGGCCTTTATTGCAAGGGGGATGGAGTATAAAAAAAGAGAATTCTTGTTCTAACTTGATAGGGTTTTGGTGAGGCCGCACCTAGAGTAGTGTGTCCAGTTTCCTTACTTAAGGAGGGATAGTCTTATATTGGGAGCAGTCCGGAGAAGGTTCACTGGGGCTGATTCCTGGGATGAAGGGGGTTTGTCTTATGAGGACAGGTTGAGCAGGTTGGGCCTGTACCCATTGGAGTTTAGAAGAATGAGAGGTGATCTTATTGAAACATAGAAGATCCTGAGGGGGGGGTTTGACAGGGTGGATGCTGGGAGGATGTTTACCCTCCCCTCATGGGGGAATCTAGAATGAGGAGGGGGGCACAGTTTCACGATAAGGGGTCTCCCATTGAAGATGGAGATGAGGAGGAATTTCTTCTCTCAGAGGGTGGTCAGTCTGTGGAATTCTCTTCCCCCCCCCCCCCGCCAGGGAGCAGTGGGGGCCGGGTCACTGAATATATTCAAGGCCGAGTTAGAGGGATTTCTGATTGACCGGGGGGGGAGGGGTTAGAGGCAGGAAAGTGGAGTTGAGACCAGAACCAGATCAACCATGACCTTATAGAAGGGACCATGATGGAGGGGCCGAATGGCCTCCTCCTATTCCTGTTTCTTCTAATCTCATGTCATTATAAGCGGATGGGTCAGGGTTGGATGATGGTTCAGGGTTGGATGATGGTTCAGGGTTGGATGATGGGTCAGGGTTGGATGATGGTTCAGGATTGGATGATGGTTCAGGGTTGGATGATGGTTCAGGGTTAGATGATGGGTCAGGGTTGGATGATGGTTCAGGATTGGATGATGGTTCAGGGTTGGATGATGGTTCAGGGTTGGATGATGGGTCAGGGTTGGATGATGGTTCAGGATTGGATGATGGTTCAGGGTTGGATGATGGGTCAGGGTTGGATGATGGGTCAGGGTTGGATGATGGGTCAGGGTTGGATGATGGTTCAGGATTGGATGATGGTTCAGGGTTGGATGATGGTTCAGGGTTGGATGATGGTTCAGGGTTGGATGATGGTTCAGGATTGGATGATGGGTCAGGGTTGGATGATGGGTCAGGGTTGGATGATGGGTCAGGGTTGGATGATGGGTCAGGGTTGGATGATGGGTCAGGGTTTGATGATGGGTCAAGGTTGGATGATGGGTTAGGGTTGGATGATGGTTCAGGATTGGATGATGGGTCAGGGTTGGATGATGGGACAGGGTTGGATGATGGGTCAGGGTTGGATGATGGGTCAGGGTTGGATGATGGGACAGGGTTGGATGATGGGTCAGGGTTTGGTGATGGGTCAGGGTTGGATGATGGGTTAGGGTTGGATGATGGTACAGGGTTGGATGATGGGTCAGGGTTTGATGATGGGTCAGGGTTGGATGATGGGTTAGGGTTGGATGATGGGACAGGGTTGTATGTCTAAAAGCTGAGACATAATTCTATGGTCTTTTTTTTATTCTTTCAAAGGAAGCAACATTGAGCTGTTTAACCAATGAAATAATCAAGATGGATTCTTCTCAAGATATAGATTTTTTCGAGTTTGTAACCATAGCTCTGTGCCTGGTCTCCAACCAGAGGCCTCGGAAGTGAACGGTGTTTGGCCGGCCCTCCAAACTGACCGAGTGCGGACACAGAGAATGTGGAAGCACCAAATTTAGTCCCCCTTCCTGGTTTTTGTGTTCCCCATGAACCAATAAAGCTTGACATACAGTCACCATAGTTTGTGCTCCCTGCGTATGTTCAACAGTTTCACCTGGGTTGGTGAGAAGGGTATGGGGTCGGAAGTGGGTGGGGAGTGGGTGGTGTGTGTGGAGGCAGGGAAAGGGAAAAATCTAAAGGCGGAATAGCTCTCTGGTCCCAACAGGCTCCCATATTGGTCATTCTTGGGATGTGGGCAATGCAGACACAGCTGGCATTTAGCATACCCTGTTCCTGGTTGATCATTTGGGAAGACGGGTGGTGCTGGTTAATAGGACCGAGAGCCTCACATCGGAGAACTGTTAAGAGTCAAATACGTTGGGCGTGGTCACATGGAGGCCTAGACTGGGTCAGACGGGCAGATTTCCCGCCACCCACCGCCCCCCCCCCCCCACCCTCCCTCCCAGCTAAAGGGATGTTAGTGGACCAGATGGCTTCTCACGACAACCAGCAGGTCCATGCCCGCCTCCACCAAAATGGAGCCTGGCGTTCCCGGGAATGAGCGTGCGGACCTGAAACGAGGTGGGATTTGAACTTCACAGTGTGGGCGGAGGCCATTCGGCCCATCGAGTTGGCACCGGCTCTCTGAAAGAGCCTCCTACCTGGTCCCACTCCCCTGCCTCCTGCCCCGAACCTTGCCCATTCTCTCTTTTCAGGTGGCTATCCCATTCCCTCTGGAATACCTCAGTCAAACCCGCCTCCACCACCCTTTTGGGAAGTTCCTTTCAGACTCCAGCCACCCTCCGGGTGAAACATTTTTTCCTCACATTACTTTTTACTCGTTTTGCCGATTACTTAGAACCGGGGTCCCTTTAGTTCCTGATGCTCTCGAGTGGGGACAGTTTCTCACTATTTACCCTGTCCATACCCCTCAGGATCTTGAACGCCTCTATCAAGTCTCCTCTCAGCCTTCTCTTCTCCAAGGAAAAGAGTCCCAACCTCTCCAACCTATCCTCATAGCTACAGTTCTTCATCCCGGGAATCGTTCTTGTGAATCTCCTCTGTACTCTCTCCAATGCTTGCATATCCAGAACTGGTTGCAAATACTCCAGATGAGGTCGAACTAGTGTCTTATACTTGCTCTCTCTATATTCCCAGACATTCACATTGCTGTTAAGGAGTTAAGGTAAAGCTCAGCCACAATCTAATCGTATGGTGGACCAGGTTCGAGGGGCTGAATGGCCCCCTGCTGCCCCTGACAGAACCCACCACACCAGCACTATCGGCATGTCGTTCCTTCTTCCTTCAAGGACGAACACTCACCTCTCTCTACCCGGAACCACTTCTCTAGCAAGGGTTAGACCCATTCCCCTTTTCCCCAAAATTAGCTCCTCCCTCCCTCCCCTACCACCCCCCCTCCACCCCCATAAAAGAGGTCAACATCATCCCATCTTGGGAAACTCCCTGCGCCATTCGCTAACTGCCTCCTCCCTCACCACCTCTCCCCAACCACCCCAGTCCACAAGCAAGACCTCTAGCCAAACCACAAGCCTACCCCTCCCCCCAATTACTCTGAGCGAGATCCCAGTGTGTGTGTGTGTCCCCCCACCCCACCTCCCTCCCACCCGACCCGTTCCACCTCCTCCCCAATGAGCAAGATGACAACGCCCTCAACCCCATTCTCAGCAAGTCTGTGGACCCCCGCACCCCAACTGGGCCCCATGCCTCATAGACCGTACATCGGGGGAGGGGGTGGTGAGGGGTCCAACCACACCACCCCCCCCACCGCCTACAGAATTGGGGCAGCATCAAATCACCCAGCCAGTCAGGGGAACCCCCCCCCCTCCCCCACAGTCCATTCAAACAAAATGAGCAGGTGAGCGAATGGTGATCCACAAATAAAAGCTTCCAGCTCAGGATCCAGGAACAAAGGGCATTGGGCACAAAAGCAAGGAATTGATGCCGCACCTTCGTAAGGCTCTGGTTAGGCCACAAATAGAGTATTGCATCCAGTTCTGGTCACCACACTTTAGAGAGGATGTGAGACTTGGGCTCTTGAGATCTCTGCGCTCCTCCAGTTCCGGCCTCTCGAGCATCACCCCGACTCCCATCGCTCCACCATTAGCGGCCCTGCCTTCAGCTGCCTGGGGCCCCGAGCTCTGGAATTCCCTCCCTAAACCTCTCCACCCCTCTCTCTCTCCCTCTCAAGACGCTCCTTAAAACCGACCTCTTTCACCGAGCTTCTGGTCTCCTGACGTGTTGTGTGTTTTAGTTGAACAGGGGAGCCAGGGGTTTGGGGAGTGTGGCAGGGGAGTGCAAGTGAAACCCAAGGGTCAGCCCCTCAATCCCACCTACCCTCCTCTCCCCAACCCCTCAATCCCACCTACCCTCCTCCCGAATCCCACCTCCTCCAATTGCCTGCCTTCTAGCCAAACCTCTACCCTTCCTCTTGGTAGAAAAGCATCCAATTACCTCTTGATCATTTCTATTATCCACATCGCTATCAGTGCCTGGTGCTTTGCTCCACAATTCTGGGTGGAATAATTGAGCCTGTATCCCTTGTTCTTGCTGTTTTAGCAAGCCTTTCATTGGGCTACTCCTGACCCTATTTCTTGTGTTTTATATTACAACGCACCGCAAAGCCTTGGAATGTTTCATTACATCAAAGGCGCTATGCCAATGCAAGTGGCTGTCACGGGAAGAAGTGAGGCGCTCTGTCTTTCTCTCTCTCTCCCACAAAATAATGGTAGATGCTAGCTGAGTCGATCATTTTAAATCCAAGATTGATGAGAGTTTCATAAACCAGAGGTGGGCAAACGTTTTAACCAGGCCTTCACACCCGAGTGTGGAGATGGGGTGTTGCTGGCTAGGCCAGCATTTAGTGTATGGGGGGAGGGCAAGGGGGCTGCCGGCCATAATCGCTCAAGAAAGGGGCAATTGTGGTAAAAGATCGCTTGGCGAAGTCTTGGGCCACTCATCACAGAAGATGCAGAGTCGACCGAAGGAATTGGGGGCAGGCTTAACAAGGGTTGCGGCGCTGTGGGCTGACTTAAAAGAGTTTGGAGTCACCCCAGCATCTGGATTAAGATGCAAATTCCTCTTCTGAAAGCCCTTGTGTGGCCGGTCACAATGTCTGGCTGTGAAAGGTGAGCTACCAAGAGGAGTGGATATGGCTGGAGTGAGAGCGTTTGAAATGAAAGGATGCAGACAGATATTACGTGCTCCATGGATGGCCAAGCAAGTGGGTGCACGAGGAATCTGGTGTTAAGAGGAGCCCTTTTTTGAGGCAGTGCTATCAAGGAAGCGAGCATGTCCAACATGAGATGTGATTCCACAATTGGACAGCACTTGCTAAACAACCCTGAGTGTGCTAAGAATTACACTGAAAGCCAATTCGGACCCGCAGCATGGCTCACTTACACGTGCTAGAAGCTACACATATTCACACACACACGGTCCTGCTCCTTGCAAACAGAAAGAACACGTACACACATTGTGCCCTTTTCAACACAACAGCCACTCCCTGGTTCATTCCCCAGGGCAATGCCTGGACCAGTCAGAGTCAACCTGACTGGTTTAATTTTAAACAAAGCTTGGCAGTTAACTGTCTGCTAAATAGTCCTTAGTGTACCAAGAATTACAAGAATGACAACCAATTTAAGATTGTCAGTTAGGCTCACAGTGTGGTGTGTTTACGTGTACTGGATGCTACATTTATTAATGCAATACAATCCTTTACAGACAGAAAGAACATGTACACACATTGAGCCTGTTTCAGCTAAACAAAATAAGTGACAGCCATTCGCTGACTCATTCCTGAGGTCAACGCCTTGACCAATCATGGTCAAGCAGCCTGGTTTAAATTTCAATCAATGCTTGGCAGGTAACTGTCAGTCATCATAACTGGTGCATTCTCCATGCCAGTGCCTCTACCAATCAATATCCACTTGCCAACCAATCAGCACTTTCTTCACACAGTATAAATTGTTGTCTCCCCTCCTGTATCAGTATTCTTGCAAAATGCCCTGAAGAGGGAAAGACGAAAGTCTTTGACACTGCTGGAAAAGAGACATGCCAGCCATCGGTTCAATGGCGCATTCTCCGTGGTGATACCTCGACCAATCAGAGTCCGCTTGCCAACCAATCAGCACTCTCTTCTCACAAAGTATAAATTGCAGTTCCCCTTACATTTGGTATGCGAGCGAATTGTCCTGAGCGCAAGATGAAAATCTTCGACAAGGTGTCTTCTTTTCACTTCACCGATACACAAGTTCTGTCTCACCGAACGACGAACTGGAGCGCACACATTTTGGGCGCGTGATACGAACAGGAGGGGAGCGGAGCGTTTGGGAAAAGAGGGAAATGTGAGGTTTTAACACCTGGAAAACGGGCACAAGCAAGACCCAAGATGGCGTGGATGAATAATATCAGAATGTGGACTGGCCTCTCTTTGGGACAGTGGGGAGATATAGAAATCAGCGGAGGAAGATTGTCCAAAGTATGGCCAACCTTCAGAAGGAGGGTGGAGGAAAGCAAGGCCCTTGGTAATACAGATCTTGAGCATTGTTAATAAAAGACGTGTGGTTGAAGCATCTTGCCCCACACTCATCGAAGCAAATGCAAGAATTCCAAATTTAGGAGATGGCAACAATTTATACTGCAAGAGAAAAGGATGCTGATTGGTTGGCAAGTCAACTCTGACTGGCTGCTGTTGCCTTGGATCCAAATTATAATGACGATACATCTTGGTACAAATAATTACAGGGACATAGGAAATAGGAGCAGTAGGCCATTCGGCCCCTCGAGCCTGCTCCGCCATTTAATATGATCATGGCTGAACTACTTTAATGCCATTTTCCCACACTATCCCCATAAACTTTGATATCTTTAATATCCAGAAGTCTATCACTCTCGGTCTTGAACGTACCCAGTGACTGAGCCTCTACAGCCCTCTGGGATAAAAGATTCCAAAGATTCGCCACACTCTGACGAAGTAAGTTCCTCCTCATCTCAGTCTAATTCTGAAACTGTGTCCCCTCTTGACCCTCCCCACTCCACCACCCCACCCCCCCCCCACCAACCCTCTCCCAACCCTTGGGGAAACATCCTTCCTGCATCTACCCCTGTAAGAATTCAGTAAGTTTCAACGAAATCAGCCCTCATTCTTCTAAACTCTGGAGAACACAGGCCCAGTCTCCTCAATCTCCCCTCATAGGACAATCCCACCAGCCCAGGAATCAGTCTGCTGAACCTCTGCTGCATTCTCTCTAGGGCATGCATATCTTTTCCTTTCTGAGGAGACCACAAAACCGCACACAACATTCCAGCTGTGGTCTCACCAAGGCTCTATTAATTGCAGCAAGACTTCTTTACTACTGTACTCAAATCCTCTTGCAGTAAAGGCCACCATACCAATTGCTGTAAAAACCCATCTGGGTGACTAATGTCCTTTGAAGGGAGGGAAATCTGCTCCCCTTACCTGGTCTGGCCTACATGTAACTCCAGGCCCACAGCCATGTGGTTGACCCTTCAATGCCATCTGGACCAGGGTAAATAGGGATGGGAAATAAATGCTGGCACTAAACCAGTGATGCCCACACCCAACGAATACATTTTTAAAAAGGCTAATTGAAGGGATGCAAACTCTTTGACTTTCAGGAAACCACACTGGATGCTGTTGCAGATTGAACGCACTAACTTTAAATTAACAATTGGTTTTATTTACACAAAATGGATGAACAAATGCCATTGAAAACAGTGAGATACATGCCTCCTATGTGGCCCGGGAAACAAAAGATCACGCTGGGGAAACGTAAAACACACACACCTCATGGCTGAATACATACAGGCTCTGAAACCATGGAAAGTTAGTTTTAAGTTCTTGCCTGCAGAGTTCATCCACCCTCCCTCTGCTTTCACGGAGAACGCTTAGGATTGATTTTCCGTACTTTATTCAGGATGCAGGGCGTAATTGGAAATTTTTGCACATACCCCATGTTTGCCCTTGAGAAGGTGGTGGTGGTGGTGGGTGAGCCGCCTTCTTGAGCCGCTGCAGTCCCCGTGTGGTGTAGGTACACCCACAGTGCTGTTAGGGAGGGAGTTCCAGGATTTGGACCCAGCGACACTTCATCGGTCAGGTGAAGGCTCCGCCCATCGAGCAGTCAATCACAGTGCACTCCAACCAATCAAGAGTCTCATCTTCCTCTCAAACAATTCCCCCATGTTGGAAGCCATTCCAGGGGCAACCAGTCTCTGTGCCTCAGCAGGATGAATGAATAGAATATTAGACCAGCCGCTCTCCATATTATAAGGATATAGAGGCACTGGGGAAGGTGAATAAAGATCAATCGGAAAGACAGTAGAACTGGTTCAGGACACCGGGGAGAACTCCCACCAACCCCGCCTCTTCCAATAGCAGCTGTGAGATCTTGCACATCCACCTCAGAGGGCAGGATAAGCCTCATTTTGACATCTTATCTGAAATACTGACCCTCCGACAGTGTGGCACTCCCTCTATACTGATCCACCAACAGTGCAGCACTCCCTCAGTGTTGACCCTCCAACAGTGCGGCACTCCCTGTGTTGACCCTGACAGTGCGGCGCTCCCTCAGTACCGACCCTCCGACAGTGCGGCACTCCCTCAGTACTGACCCTCTGACAGTGCAGCTCTCCCTCAGTACTGACCCTCCGACAGTGCGGCACTCCCTCAGTACCGACCCTCCGACAGTGCGGCACTCCCTCAGTACCGACCCTCCGACAGTGCGGCACTCCCTCAGTACTGACCTTCCGACAGTGCGGCGCTCCCTCAGTACTGACCCTCTGACAGTGCGGCACTCCCTCAGTACTGACACTCCGACAGTGCGGCACTCCCTCAGTACTGACCCTCCGACGGTGCGGCACTCCCTCATTACTGACCCTCTGACAGTGCGGCACTCCCTCGGCACTGGGAGTGTCGGCTTGGATTACGAGGCTCAAGGCTCTTGGGCGGGGACTTGAACCCACAACCTTCTAAATGAAAGATGGGCGTGCTATTCACTAAGCCATGATATTTGAACTCTGAGAAGTGAAGCTTTGCTTCTGTCATTTTACATTCTCTTCTCCAGGAGGTGCTGATCACAGGCTGGTGAGTAGGAGGAGCACCCAGTAGAACAGCTCCTATTCACAAGTCATTCCTTTATTACAGACACTTCAGACACATCATTCAGATCAAAATGGATGGCAGTGGAGATATTAAGGGTTGGGGTAACTAGTAGCTTGGTCAAAGAGCTGAATTTTAAAAGGAGGGTCTTAAAGGGAAAGAGAGGTGGAGAGGGTTGAGTAAGGGAATCCCACAGAATGGGACCTGGAAGGCTGAAGGCATGGCTGCCAATGCTGGGGCAAAGAAGATGGACATGAGGCTGGAACGGAGACTGATGTGAGAGTGGGGTGTAGGGGGTACAGACATAGGGAGGGGTAAGGGCACAGAGAGGTAAACATGAGGCTCACCACACACACAGCACTGGCAGTGCCGCTGGATTTTCCCTACGTGGTAACGGCGACTCTGGGAAGAGCTTCATCGGCCAGTGGAGGGACAGCGGGACATCCTGAGGCTGTGAAAGGCGCTACACAAATGCAAGCTTGGTCTCTCTCCACCACCCACCCCCTCCCCCCCAACCGGGTGGAAATCCAGCCCCCTTTTTGCTCATGATCCTGCCGGGTGGTCCAGACCCATCGCTCCAGCTCCGGGGCGGGGGGTCTCTCTCTCTCTCCCGGGGCAGCAACCTTCAAACGGGTGGCTGGTTCTTCCCCACCCACCGCCCATCTCAGGCAGGCAGCTACAAAGGCCATTCGGCCCCCCCGGGGGGGGAGGGTCGGTGCTAGCCCCTCTGCATGGGGCAGCCCAATGGGGTCTGTGGGGTGGGGAGGTGGGGTTAGATGTTGACTTTTGGGGTGGGGGGTTTCTTGGAGCCCTGGACACGGAGCTTCCCCCCCCCCCCACCCCTACTCTCCCCGGCTGGGCATCAGTGGACGGACCTGCTCGAGGGGGCCTGGTCCCGGGGCCCACGCCTGTGCTGGCGGAGGTCGGGGATGGGTCGACGAAGCCCCCCCCACGAGTTCCTGCCGCACTCGGGGGGGTGGGGGCAGCTGAAAGGCCTCGGGCCTCCCCCACCGCGCCCCCTCCCCCCCCAACCCCCGCCTGCCACCAAGGGGCGAGGGGCCTGTCTGAGGCCCCCAACAGCCTTGGGGGCTGGGGCTGGGCCACGCCGTCTTGGCTTGGGGGGCGGGGGGGGAGGGAGGACAGAGTCTGGTTGATGCACGTCAGGCAGCGGGGTCATCGGTAACTCCTGGAACAGAGAGAGAGATTGAGGGAGGGGGGGTCAAGGCAGAGAAAGCTCGTGGCTCCGGCTGAGTAGGAGAGAGATCACATGACTCAGGGAGGGGGGTCAAGGAGGAGAAAGCTCATGGCTCCGGCTGAGTAGGAGAGAGATCACATGACTCAGGGAGGGGGGTCAAGGAGGAGAAAGCTCATGGCTCCGGCTGAGTAGGAGAGAGATCACATGACTCAGGGAGGGGGGTCAAGGAGGAGAAAGCTCATGGCTCAGGCTGAGTAGAAGAGAGTCACATGACTCAGGGAGTGGGGTCAAGGAGGAGAAGGCTCATGGCTCAGGCTGAGTAGGAGAAAGTCACATGACTCAGGGAGGTGGGGTCAAGGAGGAGAAGGCTCATTGCTCAGGCTGAGTAGGAGAGAGTCACATGACTCAGGGAGGGGGGTCAAGGAGGAGAAGGCTCATGGCTCAGGCTGAGTAGGAGTCACATGACTCAGGAAGGGGGGTCAAGGCGGAGAAAGCTCGTGGCTCCAGCTGAGTAGGAGAGAGTCACATGACTCAGGGAGTGGGGTCAAGGAGGAGAAAGCTCATGGCTCAGGCTGAGGATCCCTCTGTAGTCTGGTATATCTGTCGTGATGTTCCCCCCAGTGACAGCTCAGTCTGCAATCGCCCTGAGCCAGGCACCGACCAACAGGGCAGCTGAACCTCTGAATGAAAATCATCGCCACTGACACGAGGGGCATTTACCGACAAGCAGCATGTCATCTCACAGGTCAGCGCCAGTCATTGGGGCACACAGAGGGTGGCCATTCGGCCCAATGAGTCCATACTGGCTCTCTCTTGTAGAGCAATCCAGCCAGCCCCATTCTCCCGCCCTGTCCCTGAATTTCTAGGTCCCTCATGTGCCCCTCCGAATTCCCATTAAAATCATTCACCACCCCCCCCCCCCACTCTGCTTGTCATCCTGGAACACACGACCGTACAGGACCTGATGTCTGCGTTGGTCAGGCTGTCTCATAAGTTGCGTCTGGGTTACAGGTTTGTATATCTCTGGGGGAGAACCCTCTGAGTTTTTCATTACGATAACAATTGTACAATCCGACACTGCAGAGGATGAGGCCATTCATCCCATCGTGCCTGTGCTGGCTCTTTGAAGGGTCTATCCAATTAGTCCCCTCTCCCTCCCCTGCTCTTCCCCCCCCATATCCCTGCAAATGTTTCCCCTTCCAGTATTTATCCAATTCCGCCCCCTTTTGAAAGTTCCTATTGAATCTGCTTCCACCGCCCTTTCAGGCAGCGCCTTCCAGATCACAACAACTCGCTGTGTAAATAAAAACAAACTTTCCTCATCTCCCCCTCTGGTTCCCTTCCCGATTCTCTTCAATCTGTGTCCCCTCTGGTTACCGACCCTCCTGCCCAGTGGGAACAGTATCTCCTTATTTACTCTGTCCGAACCCCCCTTCCTGATTTTGAACGCCTCGATTCAATCTCCCCCTTAACCTTCTCCGCTCTAAGGAGAACAATCCCAGCTTCTCCAGCCTCTCCACATGAACTGAAGTCCCTCATCCCTGGTCCCATTCGGGGTCAATCTCCCTCCGCACCCTCTCCGAGGCCCTGGATGTCCTTCAAAGCTCCCTCCAGATGAAAGGTGTTGAAGACCTAGAACATGCTGTTGACATTTTATCTTCAGTGAAGGAATTCCCAGAACAGCTCGGCCACGACTGCAGACCCTGCCTGGGTTACCTGCCCTGACGCTCTGCGTGAAGCACTTTGGGCACCAACACTCCCTGTCAGCGGTGGCAGCTATCCTAATCATGCTGCACACAGGTCCCACCACTTCAAAAGGTTTTCTGTTGCTCTGAGCGAGGTAAACAGCTCATGCTGCTGCCCCGTGTCCTAACAGGGAGTCCCATTCACCCATCGGCCTCGGTGCTCGCTGACCAACCTTGGCTCCGGGGTCTGGCAACACCCAAACATTAACATTCCCATCCTTGTTCTTAAATCTCTCTGTGGCCCTCACACCCTCCCCATCACCTCCTCCTCCAGCCCCAACACCCCTCCCTATCTCTGTACCCTCCTCCAGCCCCTACACCCCTCCCTATCTCTGTACCCTCCTCCAGCCCCTACACCCCTCCCTATCGCTGTAACCTCCTCCAGCCCCTACATCCCTCCCTATCTCTGCAACCTCCTCCAGCCCCTACATCCCTATCTCTGTAACCTCCTCCAGCCCCTACAACCCTCCCTAAATCTGTAACCCCCTCCAGCCCCTACACCCCTCCCTTTCTCTGTAACCTCCTCCAGCCCATACACCCCTCCCTCTCTCTGTAAACTCCTCCAGCCCCTACACCCCTCCGTCTCTCTGTAACCTCCTCCAGCCCCTACACCCCTCCCTATCTCTGTAACCCCCTCCAGCCCCTACACCCTTCCCTATCTCTGTAACCTCCTCCAGCCCCTACACCCCTCCCTATCTCTGTAACCTCCCCCAGTCCCTACACCCCTCCCTATCTCTGTAACCTCCTCCAGCCCCTACACCCATTCCCTATCTCTGTAACCTCCTCCAGCCCCTACACCCCTCCCTATCTCTGTAACCTCCTGCAGCCCCTACACCCCTCCCTGTCTCTGTAACCTCTTCCAGCCCCTACACCCCTCCCTATTTCTGTAACCCTCTCCAGTCCCTACACTCCTCCCTATCTCTGTAACCCTCTCCAGTCCCTACACCCCTCCCTATCTCTGTAACCTCCTCCAGCCCCTACACCCCTATCTCTGTAACCTCCTCCAGCCCCTACACCCCTCCCTATCTCTGTAACCCTCTCCAGTCCCTACACCCCTCCCTATCTCTGTAACCTCCTCCAGCCCCTACACCCCCTCCCTATCGCTGTAACCTCCTCCAGCCCCTACACCCCTCCCTATCTCTGTAACCTCCTCCAGCCCCTACACCCCTCCCTATCAATTGCATCATTCATAACAGGTCCTAAACTCTGGAATTCACTCCCTAAACCTCTCTGCCCCCTCTCTCTCTCCTCCTTTAAGATGCTCTTTAAAACTGACCTGCACTGGGGTTTAGAAGAGTGATTTGATTGAAGTTTACAAGATCCTGAACGGCCTTGACAAGGTGGACATGGGAAGGATGTTTCCTCTTGTGGGTGAGTCCAGAACTAGGGGGGGGGTCACTGTTTTAAAATTAGTGGTCGCCCTTTTAGGACAGAGACGAGGAGAATTGTTTCCTCTCTGAGGATTGTGAGACTTTGGAACTCTGTCTCCGAAGGTGGTGGAGGCGGGGGTCAATGAATATTTTTAAGATGGAGATAGATAGATTCTTGTTCGGCAAGGGAATCGAAGGTTATCAGGGGGTGGATGGGAATGCGGAAATCGAAATACAGGAGGATCAGCCACGATCTTATTGAGTGGGGGAGCAGGCTCGAGGGGCCGAATGGCCTCCTCCTGCTCCTATTTCTTATGTTCTGTTCTTTGACTGAGCTTTTGGTTACCTGTCCCTAATATCTCCTCTGTGGCTCGAGGCCAAATTTTAACCTGATAACGTTCCTTTGAAGAGTCTTGGGCCTTTTCATTACTATGTAAACGTAAGGTGTTGTATGGGGGAGTGAGCCATCCTCTGGTATATATCAATAACATTAGCCTTATTTTATTGACTGGATGATTCACGTAATATACAATGCAGTAACAGTGCAAGGGAGCAGGAAGCCAAGGGTTAATTTGACCATATATAGCTTCGGGCTAGCTGTGGTGAGACAGCGAATGAACTTTCCTCAAGTGTTTGGCCAGGTCAAGCATACCATCCTTATTGTGACCTTCAGCCACCTCGAAATGCTTCTACTGGACAAGTGGGAGTGTGGCACACGCAACACAGTGGGCCTGCGAACACTCACGTGCCTTGGCAGTCGCTGGAGGCTTGTGGTCTTGGCTGTGTGGTGCCTCCCACGTTAAATGGCCAGCACTGTCGCTCTGCTGGGTTGAGCTCTGCTTTGATCTGTTTATTCTCACTCTTTCCTTCCTGTGTATGCTCTGCAGGAGAGGAGCGGGGGGGGCTACAGCAACACGTCCATTCACTAGCTTCTCGATCAATGCCATGCACGCACTGAGTCAGGGTGCGGACTCTCTCTCTCACCCGCCTCTGAGCTCTCTCTGTTGCTGTTTTTCCTGATCTCTCCAATTCTGCCTCTGTATCCCTCCTAACCTTTCTGTCTGTGTCTTTCTTCATTCCTTTCCCGTAGGTGGTGTAGTGGGCGGAGGTGCTACCATTGGTCGTATTTTGGGTGGGTGCGAGGGTGTGGTGGTGGGGGGCAGGCGGGAAGTGTTCAGGCAAAACACGCACATCAGCAACTCATTTCCTACTCTTTCCCCCACCCTCTCTCCAGCCAATCATTTGTGGTTCCCACTTCCCCCACCCCAAAAGCATCAGTTCCCATTACATCGCCCACCCCTTCACCAGCTGACTGCCCTATTTCCTCCCTCCGACTCCATTCTCCCATTTCTACACCTTGCCCTTGAATTACCCCCTTGCATTCCCCACTCATTTCACTTTTACCACTCCACCCTGACCCTCCATTCCGACCTCCCTCCAAGGGCAGCTGACAGAAGGCTCGCATATTCCCTTTCTCCCATCTGTTTCCTTCAGGGGCTTCCTTCTGCTTTCGAAATTCAACTCATTTGTTAAAAAATGAAATCAAATTAGAATGAGGAAAGACTCCCTCTCTCTCTATATATATGTTAGAAGTTATCGATGCTGTCTCAGACAAAAGCCATTTCTAACTATCAATAAAACACAAGTGAGATATCAAGTTGGTTTTCAAATTCACTTGGTGTTTCTTTTGAAGGCATTCCCTCTTCCTCAGCTTAATACATTTTCTGAGGTTGACAGAACACCCAGAAGTTACCAAAGCCGCGTAATCAGGGTGCTGCTACCTCCCTGCCTTTTCTTTTAAAAGAAATACATATAGGCTTTACGTGAATTATGTTTTTTGGAATTTGCCCACAAGCTTTTCTTCCAAAAGTCGCAGAGAACAACCGAACAGAAACCGCAACCAAAAAAAAAGGCCAGGGGAAAAACATTCTACCAACTCAGCTAAACAAGTGCTGACAAAGCCTGGGAAATTGGACTCACATCGCTAACTTAGAATTGCACAGTCCAAATTCCGGTTGCAGCAGGACAGGTCTGCGCAAAACGATCAAGTCCGAGCCCAGGCTTTCGAGAGGGGCCAAATCTTCAAGTCAAAAACCTCAGGGAGGCATCGAAGGGGCAAAAAAAAAGTCTTTTTTTAAGGGGGCATTTTGAGTGATTTTTTTTTGGGGGGGGAGGGGACGGTGGGCAAGCCATTCACGACAATAGTAGGCGTTCGGTGGCACGCAAGGTTACGTGACAGGTAAGAGATTCACACCACCCTCATTGAGAGTCCTACTTTAACCGCACAATGGTCATGATCAATTGCAAAAAAACAAATGTAGAAACTTTTATAATGAGGTTTCCCATAGGAGTTGGTGGAAGACTTAACAGGACTGGACAGAGCAGAAGCAGGAAGGATGTTCCCGATGGTGGGGGGAGTCCAGAACCAGGGGTCACAGTCTGAGGGTATGAGGTAGACCATTTAGGACTGAGATGAGGAGTAATTTCTTCACCCAGAGAGTGGTGAACCTGTGGAATTCACTACCACAGAAAGTAGTTGAGACCCAAACACTATGTTTTCCAGAAGGAGTTAGATATAGCTCTTGGGGGCGAAAGGGGTCAAAGGGTATGGGGAGAACGCGGGGGAGCAGGCTATTGAGTTGGATGATCAGCCGTGATCGTAATGAATGGCGGAGCAGGCTCGAAGGGCTGAATAGCCTCCTCCTGCTCCTAGTTTCTATGTTAAGACGAACTCCAAATTCTACGGACAATGGGAATCTTTACTAGTTCTGTCGAGCAAGACATTTCTCCAACGTGATTGGCAAGTGGGGTTGGCCAGCCCTGCACAGTGATCGGTTAGAGGGCGGTGTTGGCAGCAGCTTTCCTTCCCTGCGATAGCGCTTGCTCGTGCTGCCCCCTCCCAAGGAACTGAAAAGCAGCTGCCTCGTAGGTAGGAGATGGGCCTTGGGACATCGGCGGGGGGGGGGCTCTGGTCACAGGTTCTACCAGCCAGGCAGTAGGCACGCCTCGGGAGAGCCTGAGCTTTGCGGCAATCGCTCCTGGTCGCCACTGTACCCCCGGGCTGGTGTGAACACTACACACCCGGACCGTGGCCAGGTTATGATGACAGACGGGCAACCAGTGCCGGGTGAAGCTCAGTGCCTTTGTCCGCTGGTACCTCTGTGGGGTACGCCCTGTGGGATCAGGTCGTGTTCGGGAGGGCTGGCAGGGGGTGGGGGGAAGAGTAGGTTATTGCACATTTTAAGTGGGGCTGCCACTATGGCCTCCAGTTCTTCCCCCCCCCCCGTCCACCCCAGGTTACCCCACAAGAGCTTGGTCCCAACTGGGCAAGGCACGAGGCATAATCCTGGAACCTCGGCTATTGCTGACCTGCACTGAATCTCTACAGCCTAGGACAAAAAGGGGGCAAGGATGGGCTCCTGAATAGGGCAAATATAATCTCTTCGAGTGTGTACAATTCTCAATAGCAGCGGAATCTCTTTCCTGAGAACGGCAGTGATGGTTAGGCTGGGCCTGCCCTCTGACTCTCCTTCCTAAATCTCCTTTGATCCTAGACGTGTCTTGAAAAAGTTGGCAAACTGTGCGGAGCAGCAGCTAAATTTCTAATCAGACTTCTCTTCACCCGCTGATGGAAGGGTCGCTGGGCCGGGCCCAGCGCTTATTGCCCATCCCTAATTGCCCCCCTTGAGAAGGTGGTGGGTGAGCTGCCTTCTTGAGCCGCTGCAGTCCCTGTGGTGTAGGTACACCCACCGTGCTGTTAGGGAGGGAGTTCCAGGGTTTGGACCCAGCGACAGCGAAGGAACGGCCGATATATTTCCCAAGTCAGGGTGGGGGGTGAGACTCAGAGGTGGTAGTGCTCCATTGCCACCCGCTTCCTTCGTCCCGCTGGGTAGTTGGAGCTCAGGGAGAGGTCATCCGAAGGACTTGGCGTCTCTCAGGAGGCGGGGCGCCGCGCTCAGGGTGACTCCTGCTGTTTTGGGCTGGTCCCCCGAAACTCCGGCAAAGGGCCTCCGGAGCCTCACTTACCCCGTCTCGGCCACCGCCACCGGCATCTCCCGCGTGGATCCTCCTGTGCTTGCGGAGGCTGGAGGGGTTGCTGAAGCCCTTGGGGCAGGCGGGGCACTGGAATGGTTTCTCACCCATGTGCGTGCCCTTGTGGTTGCGGAGACTAGACGGGTCGATGAATCCCTTGCCGCAGACCGGGCACTTGAAGGGCTTCTCCCCGGTGTGGGTGCGCTCGTGCTTGCGCAGGTTGCACTGCTTGTTGAAGTCCATGCCGCACACCGGGCAGCGGAAGGGCTTCTCCCCGGTGTGGGTGCGCTGGTGAGCCACCAGGGTGGAGGACTGGCTGAACTCCTTGCCGCAGACGGCGCACTTGAAGGGCTTCTCCCCGGTGTGGGTGCGCTCGTGCTTGCGCAGGTTGGACGAGTTGCTAAAGCCTTTGCCGCAGTCGGCGCAAGTCAGGGGCCTCTCGCCCGTGTGCACCCGCAGGTGCAGCTTCAGCCGCGAGTTCTGGTCGAAGCCCTTGCCGCACTCGGGGCAGCTGAAGCGTCTCGGGCCCTCCGGGGGCTCCGGCCACCAGGAGCACCTCGGCGTCCGCACTGTCCCATCCCGGCCCGAGTCCGGATCCTGGGAGTTCACCGCTCGATTCACCAGCCTCTCCTGCAACAGACAGCTCATGGTTACAGCCTGGTACAGGGGGGGTGGATGGGGGGGAGGGGGTTGGGGGGGGAGGGGGGGGGGGGGGGGGGTTGGCGTGGTGGTGCGAGATGCACGCTGCTCTGCCTATTATCAGGACACAATTCATATTAAGATTGAGATTCCACCCTCACCGCCCCCCAACCCCTCACCTCCTGCCTGTTCGACCCTTCCGGTACCTCAGAAGGGGAACAGGAACAGTCAGCCCCTCGAGCCTCTTCCGACATTCAGTGAGACCATGGCCGATCTGTGATCTAACTCCACGTACCCACCTTTGCCCCCCGTATCCCTTAACACCTTCGGATAACAAGTCACAGATTTAAAATTAATTGACCAAGCCTTTTGCGGACGAGAGTTCCACACTGCTCCCTAATTTCACTCCTGAAAGACCTGGCTTGGAGTTTTACACTCTGCACCACCCCCCACCCCACCGCCGGTCCCAGGCTCCCCGGTCAGTGGGAATAGTTTCTCTCTCCTTTTTTTTGCCCTGTTGTGTCACTGATTCTGACATGGTCCAAGGCTCCAGGCTCTTCCCATTTCACCTGCAGAACGCTCTGCGCCCTCTCCGTGATGTCACAGAATCCGGCCCATCGATCGATCCCACGCCAGCTCCCCACGGAGCAACCCATTCAGTCCCATTCCAACACCCCCCCACCCCACCCCGGCTCCATCCCTGTAGCCCTGCAAGCTTACTCCCCTCACGTGCTCGCCCAATTTCTGTTTGAAATCATTCGTCGTCTCCGGGGAGAGCAACCTCAGCTTCTCCAACCTAACCTTGTAGGTAAAACCACCCCCATCCCTGAAGCCATTCTGACAAATCCCCTCTGCACCCTTTCAAGGGCCCTCACATCCGTCCCAACAGGAGTTATGATGTCACTTGGTGAATACAGGTCTCCAAATATTGGGAAGGAGACGGAGGAGCAGATTTGCACAGAAATGATTGAGCTGCGAGAACCATAGTGTGGAGACGTTAACTACCCCAATATTGAATGGAGTAGTGATTGTGTTAAGGGCAAAGTGTGCTCAGGGGTATTTTCTTTCTCAGTATGCTACCTGCCTAATGAGGATGGAGGCATTTTTGGTTCTGGGGAATGGAGTGGGTCAAGTGGAGAGTGTCACAGTCGGTGGGGGAGCATCTCAGGAATAGTGATCATAGTATAGTAAGTTTAGATTAAGTTATGGAGAATGAGAAGTAGAACAAATGTACTTAACCAGAGAGGAGACAAATTTGGCAAATTGAAGGTGAGTCCAGAACTAGGGGGCAGCATCGGTGGAGAAGAAAAGAGTTGACATTTCGAGTCCTCATGACCCTTCAACAGAACCAGTTCTGTTGAAGGGTCATGAGGACTCGAAATGTCAACTCTTTTCTTCTCCGCCGATGCTGCCAGACCTGCTGAGTTTTTCCAGGTAATTCTGTTTTTGTTTTGGATTTCCAGCATCCGCAGTTTTTTTGTTTTTATACCAGAACTAGGGGGCACTGTTTTAAAATTAGGGGTTACCCTTCTAGGACGGAGATGAGGAGAATTTTTTTCTCTCCGAGAGTTGTGCGACTTTGAAACTCTCTACCTCAGAAGGTGGTGGAGGCGGGGTTATTGAATATTTTTAAGGCAGAGGTAGATAGATTCTTGTTAGGCAAGGGATTCAAAGGTTATCGGGGGGTGGATGGGAATGTGAGAAATCGAAACACAAGATCATCAGCCATGATCTTATTGAATCGCGGAGCAGGCTCGAGGGGCCGAATGGCCTACTCCTGTTCCTATTTCTTATATTCTTAACAGAGAAAAATAAGGATAAATGGGCGATGTTCAGCTTGGCAAGCTGTAGCTAATGGAATATCACAGGGATCAGTGCTGGGGCCTCAACTCTTTAAAATCTATATCAGTGATTTGGGTGAAGGGACAAAATGTGTGGTTGCTAAATCTGATATGACACAAAGATAGGTAGGAGATTAAGTTGTGAAGAGGACATAAGGAGTCTGCAAAAGGATACAGAAAGGTTAAGTGAGTGGCCAAAAATTTGGCAGATAGAGTATAATGTGAGAAGCTGTGAGCTTATCCACTTTGGCAGGAAGAATAGAAAAGCAGCAGATTATTTAAGTGGAGAGAGATTGCAGAGTTCTGAGGTACAGAGGGATCTGGGTGTCCTGGGACATGAATCAGGAAAAGTTAGTATACAGATGCAGCAAGTGATTAGGGAGGTGAATGGAATGTTGTTTATTGCAGGGGGAATGGAGTATAAAAGTAAGGATGTTTTGTTATAGATGGACTGAGCATTGGTGAGACCACAGCTGGAGCAGTGTACAGTTTTGGTCTCTTTATTTAAGAAAGGATATAAATGCATTAGAGGCAGTTCAGAGAAGGTTCATTTAACTGATTCCTGGGATGAGGAGGTTATCTTATGAGGTGAGGTTTGACAGGCTGGGCCTGTATCCATTGGAGTTTAGAAGAATGAGAGGTGACCTTATTGAAACATATAAGATCTTGAGGCGACTGGACGGGGTGAATGCTGAAAGGATGTGGGAGAGACTCGAACTAGGGTCACATTTTAAAAATAAGAGGTCTCCCATTTGAGACCGAGATGAGGAGAATTTTTTCTCTGCGGGTTGTGAATTTGTAAATTCTCTTCCCCAGAGAGTGGAAGAGCCTAGGTCACTGAATACTTTTAAGGCTGAGTTAGATAGATTCTTGATAAACAAGGGAGTCAAAGGTTATTGGGTAAGAAGCAAAGTGAAGTTGAGGCCACAATTAGATCTTATCAAATAGCGAAACAGGCTTGAGGGGCCGAATGGCCTACTCCTGCTCTTAATGCATATGCTCGTAATCTATTCTGCCACTTGCCCCCTGACTGTACATCCCCTGCCGTTATTCATTAGTCTATTATGGGGCATCTTATCGAAGGCCTCTTGGAAGTCTAGATATATTACATCTACCATGTTACCACTGTCGACTCTCCATTACCCCTTCAAACAATTCAGTAAGGTTGGTGAAGCAAGACATTTCCTTCTGAAATCCATGCTGACTATTCCTTCATATATTTTTGTTTCTATTTGTTGTTTCTAGTTTCTCCTTAGTAAGGATTCCAATATTATTTCCTGCTACTGATGTTAAGTTCCCTGGAGCTACGGATAAGTAGATGCTAGTTCATGGCCAGTCTAGAAACATTCGAAAGCTAAGGCGTGTGAACAGCGCAGAGGGCGACTGACCTCGTGTTCTCTCCGCCGCTTCTCCGCCACGTGGTACAGCTTGTGGATGCCCAGCGCCGACCTCTGCTTGAACTCCCGGCCGCAGATGCCGCACTGGAGGGGCCAGTCCTCCTTGTGGCGGCGCTGGTGCTTTGTCAGCGAGGAAGAGTGGCTGAACTCCTTGCCGCAGTCGGGGCACTTGTAGGGCTTGGCACCGGTGTGGGTCACCTCATGTCGGCGAAGGGTACCCGAGCGACTGAAGCCGCGGCCGCAGGTGGGGCACTGGAAGGGCTTCTCCCCGGAGTGGGTGCGCTGGTGCTGCGCCAGGTGGGAGGAGCAGCTGAACCTCTTGGAGCAGCTGGTGCACTGGTAGGGCTTCTCGCCGCTGTGGCAGCGCTGGTGGGTCAGCAGGGTGGAGGCCAGGCCGAATTCCTTGCCGCAGGTGGCGCAGCGGTGGGGCAGCTCGTTGCCGTGGCAGCGCCGGTGCCGCGCCAGCTGCGAGGGGCAGCCGAAACGCCGGCCGCACACGGGGCACGGGAAGCGGGGCTCAACGCCGTGGGACGCCAGGTGCAGTTTCAGCTGGCAGTACTGGTCGAAGCTCATGCCGCACTCGGAGCATATGAAGCAGTCGTCCTCCACTTCGGCCCGCCGCCTGGCGATCGGTGTCGGACTCGTCTCCCACAACGTCTCCGCGGGTCGGAAGGCACTGCCCGCTCCCTGCACCAGCTCCATTGTGGAGCTCCGTATACCCTGCAACACAGATGACAGTCACTGCTTGTTACAGATTACAGTGGGAATCACACTGCCTGTGACACGTGAGGATTGGGTCACTCACTCTCATTGCATATTGTCAGGTCACACTGGGATGCTCACTGCATTTAACAGATTAGGTGGGACCCTCGCTGCCTGTCATGGTCACACTGGGACCCTCGCTGCCTGTCACAGGTCACACTAGAACCCTCAGTGCCTGTCATGGGTCACGTTGGGACCCTCGTTCCCTGTCACGGGTCAATCTGGGACCATTGTTGCCTGTTTGGGGTCACACTGGACCCCTTACTCCCTGTCACTGGACACACTGGGACCCTCGCTGCCTGTCACCGGACACGCTGGGACCCTCGCACCCTGGCACAGGTCACACTGGGACCCTCGCTCCCTGTCACGGGTCATGCTGGGGTCACACTGGGACCCTCGCTCCCTGTCACAGGTCATGCTGGGGTCACACTGGGACCCTCGCTCCCTGTCACAGGTCACACTGGGACCCTCACTCCCTGTCACGGATCACACTGGGACCCTCGCTCCCTGTCACGGGTCACACTGGGGTCACACTGGGATCCTCGCTCCCTGTCACGTGTTGAAGACTGAAGGAAGGGGAGGTGTGGGTTTGAGGCCTAGGATAGGGACTGAAGCCTGGGGCTAGATTTTCCCCTCCCCGGCCGGCGTGCAGCCTCCCCCCGGGGGCAGGGTTTACCTGAGCCCGGGGATTTGGAGGCCTCTCGGTCCGCCCCAGCCCCGGGAATTTTCTGGAATCTCCCCCAGCCCCCCCTCCCCCCCATTTCTGGAACATTCTCTCTCCCACCCCGGGTTGGTTTTAGTCCCTGTTTGCGGAACCTACCCGGCACAGCCGAAGCCTCTAGGTGACTGACAGCCGGAGGAGCCAATCAGCGCCCGGATCACGGGCCCGCCTACCCACTCTCTGCCAATCACCCGTCACATCCGGTGGAGGCCGGGACAATCGTCTGGACCAATCAGCGATGGGGCTTCCACACATACGTCTCGACTATTCGTCGAGGGACAACCGCCTGGACCAATCAGCTCTTATCAGGTGCACGCCCTGGCCAATCAGCATCCTCCCCAGCCTGGCGACTGGCACCGGGGAAGGGGCGGGGGGTGGAATCGGAGGGAGTAGGCGGGGTCTGTGTTGGGGGGAGGGGGGAGATGTGGGAGGGTGAGTGGGGAGGGGGCTGTGTGGGTGTGGGGGGGCAATGGGGATGGGGAGGGGGTGTGGGGGAGGGGGTGGGGGGTGTGGGTGTGGGGGGGCAATGGGGATGGGGAGGGGGTGTGGGGGAGGGGGGATGTGGGGTGGAGATGTGGGTGTGGGAGGGGCGATGTGGAAGGGGGAGGATGTGGGAGGGGGGATATGAGGGGGGGATGTGGGTGTGGGGGGGGATGTGGGAGGGGGGATGGGGGTGTGGGAGGGGGGATGGGGGTGTGGGAGGGGGCATGGGGGTGTGGTGAGGAATGGGGGTGTCGGGGGGAGATGTGGGTGTTGGAGGGAGGATGTGGGTGTGGGAGGGGGGATGTGGGGGGGATGTGGGTGCGGGAGGGGGAGATGTGGGGGGGGATGTGGGTGTGGGAGGGAGGATGTGGGTGTGGGAGGGGGGTTGTGGGTGTGGGGGGGGGATGTGGGAGGGGGGATGTGGGTGTGGGAGGGGGGATGTGGGAGGGATGTGGGTGTGGGGGGGATGTGGGAGGGGGGATGTGGGTGTGGGAGGGAGGATGTGGGTGTGGGAGGGGGGATGTGGGTGTGGGAGGGGGGATGTGGGGGGGATGTGGGAGGGGGGATGTGGGTGTGGGAGGGGGGATGTGGGTGTGGGAGGGAGGATGTGGGTGTGGGAGGGGGGATGTGGGGGGGATGTGGGAGGGGGGATGTGGGTGTGGGAGGGAGGATGTGGGTGTGGGAGGGGGGATGTGGGGGGGATGTGGGTGCGGGAGGGGGAGATGTGGGGGGGGATGTGGGTGTGGGAGGGGGGGATGTGGGTGTGGGGGGGGCGATGTGGATGTGGGAGGGGGGATGTGGGTGTGGGAGGGAGGATGTGGGTGTGGGAGGGGGGATGTGGGGGGGATGTGGGTGCGGGAGGGGGAGATGTGGGGGGGGATGTGGGTGTGGGAGGGGGGTTGTGGGTGTGGGAGGGGGGATGTGGGGGGGATGTGGGTGCGGGAGGGGGAGATGTGGGGGGGGATGTGGGTGTGGGAGGGGGGGATGTGGGTGTGGGAGGGGGGGTTGTGGGTGTGGGAGGGGGGATGTGGGGGGGATGTGGGTGCGGGAGGGGGAGATGTGGGGGGGGATGTGGGTGTGGGAGGGGGGTTGTGGGTGTGGGGGGGGGATGTGGGAGGGGGGATGTGGGTGTGGGAGGGGGGATGTGGGTGTGGGGGGGGGATGTGGGAGGGGGGATGTGGGTGTGGGAGGGGGGATGTGGGTGTGGGAGGGGGGATGTGGGTGTGGGGGGGGGATGTGGGAGGGGGGATGTGGGTGTGGGAGGGGGGATGTGGGTGTGGGGGGGGGATGTGGGAGGGGGGATGTGGGTGTGGGAGGGGGGATGTGGGTGTGGGAGGGGGGGATGTGGGGGGGATGTGGGTGTGGGGGGGATGTGGGAGGGAGGATGTGGGTGTGGGAGGGGGGATGTGGGGGGGATGTGGGTGCGGGAGGGGGGTTGTGGGTGTGGGGGGGGATGTGGGAGGGGGGATGTGGGTGTGGGAGGGGGGGATGTGGGGGGGGATGTGGGTGTGGGGGGATGTGGGAGGGGGGATGTGGGTGTGGGAGGGAGGATGTGGGTGTGGGAGGGGGCATGTGGGGGGGATGTGGGTGCGGGAGGGGGAGATGTGGGGGGGGATGTGGGTGTGGGAGGGGGGATGTGGGTGTGGTGAGGGATGGGGGGTGTCGGGGGGAGATGTGGAGGTGGGGGGAGATGTGGAGGGGGGATGTGGAGGTGGGGGGAGATGAGGGGTGTGGGGGGGATGTGGGGAGGGAGGAGGAGGATGTGGGTGTGGAAGGGGGGCATATGGGTGTGGGAGGGGGGATGTGGGTGTGGGAGGGGGGGATGTGGGTGTTGGGGGGGGATGTGGGTGTGGGAGGGGGGGGATGTGGGTGTGGGGGGGGATGTGGGTGTGGGAGGGGGGTGTGGGGTGTGGGAGGGGAGAGTAGGGGAGTGAGGGTGGTTGGGGGAGAGCGGAGGAGCAGGGGAAGGAGAATAGTGGAGGGGTGGGTGGGGGGCTGTGGGGTGAGGGGGAATGTCGGGGAGGGAGGGTGTGGTGGGTGAAGCAGGGATGGTAGGAAGTGAGAGTGGGGGGGAGTAAGGGAGGGTGGTTGGGTGGGAGGGATGTGGGGGAGGGAGGGTATGGGGGGAGTTGGGGAGGGAGGCTAGGTTTGTTTGGAGGAGTGGGTTGGGTGGGTGGAGGGAGTGCGGGGTAGCAGGGGAGGGGAGGGAATGAAAGTTGGGGGGAGTAGGAGAGGGAGGGTGGGGTGAGTAGGGGAGGGGAGTCGGGGAGAGTGGAGGGGAGGGTCGGAGACCGGGTGGGTGTGGGGGAGTGGAGAGGGGTGGGGTGGGGGGGGGGGGGGGGTAGCGGGGAGGGGAGGGGGTGAGTGGGAGTGAGGAGGGGGGGGGGGAAGTGGAAGTGGGAATGAGTGGGGGGGAGTGGGAGAGGGTGGGGGGAGTGGGGAGGGGAGGGATTGTGGGTGGGGGAGGAGTGGGGGTTCTGGTGAGAGAATGCTGGGGGGTTTGGGTGACAGGGGAGTAGGGGTCAGTTTGGGAGAGTGTAGGGAAAGGGAAGTGTTGGCGGGCGGGAGGGAGTGTGTTGGGGGACGATTGGGAGGAGAGTGGGGGTGTGGAGGATTGTTGGGGGGAGGGGAGAGTATGGAGGGGGCGGGGTGTGCATTTTTTTATTCATTCATTCATGGGATGTGGGTGTCACTGGCTGGTCTGGCATTTTGGCAAATTGGATCCAGAATTGGCTGAGTGGCAGGAAGCAGAGGGTGATGGTCAAGGGGTGTTTTTGTGACTGGATGCCTGTGTCCAGTGGGGTTCCACAGGGATCGGTGTTGGGTCCCTTGCTGTTTGTGGTATATATAAACGATTTAAACTTGAATGTAGGAGGGGTTGATCAGTAAGTTCGCTGATGACACGGAAATTGGTGAGGTGGTAAGTAGTGAGGAGGATAGCCTTAGATTACAGGAGGATATAGATCGGCTGGTCAGATGGGCTGATCAGTGGCAAATAGAATTTAATCTGGATAAATGTGAGGTGATGCACCTGGGCAGGACAAACAAGGCATGGGAATACACGATGAATGGTAGGACCCTGGGAAGCACCGAGGATCAGAGGGACTTTGGTGTGCATGTCCACTGGTCCCTTAAGGTAGCGGGACAGGGAGATAAGGTGGTTAAGAAGGCGTATGGGATACTTGCCTTTATTAGCTGAGGCATAGAACATAAGAGCAGGGAGGTTATGCTGGAACTGTATAAAACGTTGGTTAGGCCACAGCTAGAGTATTGTGTGCAGTTCTGGAATCCGCTTTATAGGAAGGATGTGTTGGAATAGAGAGAGGGCAGAGGAGATTTACCAGGATGTTGCCTGGGCTGGAGAGTTTTAGTTATGAGGAAAGATTGGATAGACCGGGGTTATTTTTCCTGGAGCAGAGGAGATGAGGGACATGATTGAGGTGTATAAAATTATGAGGGGCATAAATAGGGTAGACAGGAAGGAACTTTTCCCCTTGATGGAGGGTCAATAACCAGGGGTATAGATTTAAGGTAAGGGGCAGGAGGTTTAGAGGGGATGTGAGGAAGAATTTTTTCACCCAGAGGGTGGTGGGAATCTGGAACTCACTGCCTGAAAGGGTGGTAGAAACAGAAACCCTCATAACGTTTAAGAAGTATTTGGATGTGCACTTGCGATGCCATGGGATACAAGGCTATGGGCCTAGTGCTGGAAAATGGGATTAGAATAGTTAGGTACTTGTTTGATGGGCGCAGACTCAATGGGCTGAAGAGTCTTATCCTGTGCTGTAGACCTCCATGACTCTATGATCTATCTGCTGCCCTTATCCTTCTAGATGATAGTGGTCGTGGGTTTGGAAGGGGCTGTCTAAGGAACCCTGGTGAATTCCTGCTGTGCATCTTGTAGATGGTACACACACTGCTGCTACTGTGCGTCGGTGGTGGAGGGAGTGAATGTTTGTGGATGGGGTGCCGATCAAGCGGGGCTGCTTTGTCTTGGATGGTGTCGAGCTTCTTGAGTGTTGTGGGAGCTGCACTCATCCAGGCAAGTGGGGAGTATTCCATCCCACTCCTGACTTGTGCCTTGTAGATGGTGGACAGGCTTTGGGGAGTCAGGAGGTGAGTTACTCACTGCAGGATTCCCAGCCTCTGACCTGCTCTTGTAGCCACAGTATTTATATGGCTGGTCCAGTTCAGTTTCTGGTCAATGGTAACCCCCAGGATGTTGATAGTGGGGGATTCAGTGATGGTGATGCCATTAAACATCAAGGGGCGATGGTTGGATTCTCTCTGGTTGGAGATGGTCATTGCCTGGCACTTGTGTGGTGTGAATGTTACTTGCCACTTGTCAGCCCCAAGCCTGGATATTGTCCAGGTCTTGCTGCATTTGGACATGGACTGCTTCAGTATCTGAGGAGTGGCGAATGGTGCTGAACATTGTGCAATCATCAGCGAACACCCCCACTTCTGACCTTATGATGGAAGGAAGGTCATTGATGAAGCAGCTGAAGATGGTTGGGCCGAGGACACTACCCTGAGGAACTCCTGCAGTGATGTCCTGGAGCTGAGATGACTGACCTCCAACAACCACAACCATCTTCCATGGTGGGTAGCAGGGAAGTGGGGGGGGTGGGGAGAGTGGAGTGGGCGGCAGGGGAGTGTGAGGGTTGGGGGGAGTGTGTGGGGGGACGGTGGGGGGGGTTGGGTGGAGGATTGTGAGGTGGAGGGGGAGGGGAGACTGTGGAAGGGGTGGGGAGACCATGGGGGGAGGGGAGAGCGTGGGGGAAGTAGGGGTTGTAGGCGGAGTGGGGGGACAGGTGGGTGTGGAGGAGGGGGAGGGAGAGCATGCAGTGGGGAGTGGGGAGTGCCTGGGGGTACAGGGGAGATTGTGGCAGGGAGGGGAACTTGAGGGTGGGGGTTAGCATGAGGGGGTAGGGGTTGTGTGGAGGGGGAGGTGGGAGCATGGGGGCGGATTGGCGGTGTGGGTGTTTGGGGCAGAGTGGGGGGGGACGGGCAAGGGTCGGGGTGGAGTGAGGGGGAGGGGAGAGGGTGGGGTAGGGAAGAGCGTGGTGGGCAGGTGGAGCGTGGTGGGGGTATGGAGGAGGGGGAGTGTGGGGAGGGGGGACAATGGTGGGATGAGGGAGCATGGGGGAGGGGCGAGAGTGGGGGGGGTGAGGGGAATGTGGAGTGTGGGCGGAGTGGCAGGGATTGTGGAGGAGGGGGTAGTGTTGGAGGGAATGGGGAGGGAGGAATGTGGAGGGGAGGGGGACGGTGAGGGCAATGTGGGGGAGAAGGAAGTGTGAGGGGAGGGATAGTGTGGGAGGAAGGGGAGTGTGTGGAGGGGGGATTGTAGGGGTAAGGGGCAATTGAGGGTTAGTGTGGGAGGGAAAATATGGGGCGGAGAGTGTTGGGGGAATGTGGGGTGGAGACTGTGGATGGCAGATTGGAGGTGTGAATGTGGAGGGAAGAGTGTGGGAGGGAGAGTGATGTGAAAGTGTGAGGGGGGAGTTTCTCGGGGGTAGAGAGTGGGAAGGGAGTGGGTGGGGGTGTAATGGGGAGTATGCTGGGGGTAGTGAGGGGAGTATGTTGGAGGTAGTAAGGGGGCAGAGGGAGTGGGGAGAGTATGCTGGGGGCAGTGAGGGGGAGAGTTGGGGTTATGTGTGGAGGGGAGAGTGAGGGGTAAGTGTGAGGGGTGAATGCCTGGGAGTAGAGTGTGGGGGGAGAGAGTGGGGAGAGGGTGGGGGTAGTGAGAGGAGGAAAGTATGCTGGAGGTAATGAGGGTGAGTGTGGGAGGGAGAATTGGGGGAGAGTGGAGGGGGTGAGAGTGTGGGGATGAAAGTGTGTTGGGGTAGTGAGGGGGTGAGTGTTAGAAGAGAATGCTGGGGGAGAGTAGAGGGGGTGAGAGTGTGAGAAGAGAGTGGATGGGGCGAGAGTGTGTTGGGGTAGTGAGGGGGAGAGTATTAGAATATTAGGGAGAGTGTGAGGGCAGAGTGGAAGGGGGTAGTGGGGGGAAGAGTGTGAGGGGGAGTGTGTTGGGGAGAGTAGAAGGGGAGACTATGGGGTCAGGGAGGAGGGGGAAATTGGTGGGAGAGAGTGTAGAGGGGGGAGAGTGTTGGGCGAGAGTATGGGGGAAGAGAGGAGAGGCAGAGTATTGGGGAGTAGTGAGAGGGAGAGTGTTGGGGTAGTGAGGGGGAGAGTGTGAGGAGAGAGTATGAGAAGCCTGTGGGAGAGAGGAAGGAGAGTGTATGGAGGGGACAATGGGAGGGAGAATGAGGGGTAACTGAGGGGAAATGTCGGGGTAGAGTATGGGGGAAGGGAAAGTGTGGGGGGAAGGGAAAGTGTGGGGGGAGAGAGGGTGTGGGAGGAGAGGGTGTTGGGGGGCAGTGAGAGGGAGACAGTATGTCAGGGTATTGGAGGGGGGAGAACGTGAGGGGGGAACATGTTGGGAGAGTGTGTGGAGGGAAGAGTGGTGGTGGGGGGATAGGAGTGTCTGGGGGAGAGGGAGTGCATTCCACTCTACACAGGGGAGATGAAACGCAGACTGGGTGACCGCTTTGCTTCGCTCAGTCCACAAACTTGACCCCGACCCTGACCCCTTTGATTCACAGCCCTGCTCTCTTGCCCACATGTCCATCCTTGGCTTGCTGCATTGTTCCAGTGAAGCCCAACGCAAACTGGAGGAACAGCAGCTCATCTTCTGAGTAGGCACTTTACATCCTTCTGGGCTTAACGTCGAGTTCAGCAACTTCAGACCATGAACTCTCTCCTCCATTTTTTCCCCCAGTGTCAGTTTGGAACTTATTTTCATGTTTTGATTTCAGACAGCGCTGACCTTTAGTCTGCTATTGACACCCACTCTGGACCAATGCTTTGTTTCTTTACTATCACCATTACCACTCCCTTTGCCTTTTGTTCCATGACCTCTTTGGTATTTAATACTCCCCACCCTCTAACCTATCCCTGACCTTCTCCTTTGCTCCGCCTGACCCTCACCCGACCTTTCTCCACCTCTTCGGTTCTGAAGAAGAGTCACACGGAGTCGAAAAGTGAACTCTGTTTTTCTCTCTCTGCAGATGCTGCCAGAGCAGCTGTGCTTTTCCAGCACACTCTCTTTTCGTTTCAGATGTCCAGCCTCTGCACAGGGTTTTGCTTTTATCTTAGTGTTTAATTTGCTGCTGTTTGCCTTCCAGAAATGCCCACCTTGAATATGGGATTTCCGTTTGTCTCCTCCACCTCCATCGCTTTCCGTTTCCCCCCTGGTGTTTAACAAGGTGTTGACCAAAACCCGCTTTCGCAGCTGTATTTCCTTCCTCAGTGACTGTCTCCGTCTCCGACTTACCCCACATGGATTCCTGAACTGAAGTTCCATCCCTCATGTCTCGAACCCGCCCAGGATTACAGGATTCTCCGGGACACACGACGCTCCTCGGACCGCTGTTCTCGTCGCATCCTGAGATCCACACTCAGTGCCACACGCCCCCCCCCCCATGTGTACACACTCGACCTCTCCCTCCAGCAGCACTGGCTCACCCTGTCTCAAAGCTGTCCTGGTCCCCAGTTTCATTTCGTGCTTTGTCTCATTCGACGCTTTAACAATAAACCTTTTCTCTTCCTTTCAGGTGTTAAGGAACCAACAGCCCATCAGATCCTCCCCCCCCCGCTGACCCCATATGAGACCACCTCTGGAGCACTGTGATCAGGACTGGTCTCCTTATTTAAGGAAGGATGTAAATGCATTGGAAGCAGTTCAGAGAAGGTTTACCAGACTAATACCTGTTATGAGGAAAGGTTGGACAGACTAGGCTTGTATTCATTGGAGTTCAGAGTAAGAGGTGACTTGATTGAAACCTTTAAGATCTTGAGGGGTATTGACAGGGTGGAGGTGGAGCAGATGTTCCCTCTTGTGGGAGAATCTAGAATTAGGGGGTCACAGTTTAAATATAAGGGGTCGCCCATTTAAGACACAGATGAAGATTATTTTTTTTCTAAGCGTCGTGAGTCTTTGGAATTTTCTTCCTCAAAAGGCGGTGGAAGCAGAGTACATGAATATTTTAAGGCAGAGCGAAATAGATTCTTGAGAATTAAGGTGGGGTGAAAGGATATTGGGGGTGGGCGGGAATGTGGGGTTGAGGTTACATTCAGGTCACCCATGATCTTATTGAATGGTGGAGCAGGCTCGAGGGGCTGAGTGACCTCCTCCTCCTCCTAATTCATATGTTCATTCGCCTCCAGTGTTCTCCCTCCACCTGGACCCCTCCCTCTGGCCTCACCTGCTCTCGCCTGTTTCACTGAGAACTGTCAGCGTGACATCGGCTGTCTCAATTTCTCTGCTCCTCTCACCCACTGTCTCCTGAACTTACCACATTCTGTTCTCTCAGGTCCAACCCTGAGTTTGTTACCAAACCTGCCAACAAGGCTGGTGCCTGGCTCATCGACCTCTACCTCGCGGAGGCTGAGCGCCAACTCTCAGACACTTCCTCCTACGTCCCCTTGGACCATGACCCCACCACTGAACATCAAGCTGTTGTTTCCAGGTCTGTCACTGACCTCATCTCCTCTGGAGATCTTCCCTCCATAGCTTCCTATCTCATAGTCTCCTATCCGCAGACAGCCCATTTCTATCTCCTCCCCAAAATCCACAAACAGGACTGTCCTGGTAGACCCATCGTGTCAGCCTGTTCCTGCCCCACGGAACTCATTTCTTCCTATCTTGACACCGTTCTGTCTCCCCTTGTCCAGTCTCTTCCCACCTACATTCACGATTCCTCTGATGCTCTATGTCATATCAACAATTTCCAATTTCCTGGCCCCTACAGCCTCCTTTTCACCATGGACATCCAATCCCTCTACACCTCCATCCCCCATTGGGATGGTCTGAGGGCTCTCTGCTTCTTCCTCGAACAGAGGCCTGAAAATTCCACCAGCGTCCTGTGTCTGGCTGAACTTGTTATCTCATTGAACTGTTTCCCCTTTAACCTGTCTCACTTCCTCCATGTGGCTGTGTGTACCGGGAGGGCCCTGGTTATGTCTGTCTCTTTATGGGGTATGTCAAACATTTCTTGTTCCAGTCCTACTCCAGCCCCCTCCCACAACTCTTTTTTTGGTACATTGATGACTGTTTTGGTGCTGCTTCATGCTCTCGTCTGGACCTGGAAAAATTACTCCATTTTGCTTCCAATTTCCACCCCTCCATCACCTTCACATGGTCCATCGTTGACATTCCCCTTCCCTTCTTTGACCTCTCTGCCTCCATTTCTGGGGATAGGCTGTCCACCAATATTCATTACAAATGCACTGACTCCCACAGATGCCTCAAGTATAGCTCCTCACATCCTGCTTCCTGTAAGGACTCCATCCCATTCTCCCAGTTTCTCCACCTCCGTTCTGATAATGCTGCCTTCCAAAATGGCACTCCTGACATATCTTCCTTTGTTCTGGGCTGAGGTTCCCCCGCCCCCCCACTGTCATTGTTAGGGCCCTCAACCACGTCCAACCCATTTCCCACGCTTCTGACCTCACCCATTCCTCTTCCTCCCAGAACCATGATAGGGTATTCCCCTTGTCCTCACTTTCCACCCCACTAGCCTCCATATTTAAAAGATCCTCTGCCCATTCCAGCAAACGCAGTACCACACCACCACTGAACACATGGTCTCCTCCGCTTGCTTGTCAGCATTCCGAAGGGACTATTTCCCTCTGGGACACCCTGCTCCACTTCTCTATCGCCCCCAACTCCTCATCCCCTTCCCACGCAGCCGAAGGAGGTGCAACATCTGCCCCTTTACCTCCTCCATCCGAGGCCCCAAACACTCAGTCCAGGTGAAGCAGTGCTTCACTTGCACTTCTTTAGGTTTAGTCTATTGCACTTGCAGCCCCCTCTACATTGGGGATTCCAAACGCAGACTGGGTGACCACTTTGCCTTCACTCAGTCCGCAAGCCGACAGCACTAACCCTTATTCCGCCATTAACACCTACTCTGGGCCAATGCTTTGTGTCTTTAATACAATCATCACCACTCCCTTTGCCTTTTTTGTTCCATGACAGCTTTGTCATTTAATCTCCCCACCCTGGAACCTATCCCTGATCTTCCCTTCTGCTCCACCTGCACCTCCCCCACCCCCCCACTCTCTTTTTCAACAACATTAAACCCATCACATTTCTGCCTCTCCTCAGCTCTGAAGAAGATTCACATGGACTTGAAACGTTAACTCGGTTTCTGTCTCCGCAGATGCTGCCAGACCTGCTGCGATTTCACCCCCCCAATCCAGCATTTTATGTTTTTATTTCAGATTGACAGGGTTTTGGTTTCATTTATATTATTGAGAGGACCGGGCCCATGTTCTCTGGAGTTTAGGAGAACGAGAGGTGATCTCATTGGAGCAGACAAGACTCTTACAGAGTGCAACAGGGTGGATGCAGGAAGGATGTTTCCCTCTGGTGGTGGGGGTGGGAGGTCTGGAACCAGGGGACACAGTCTCAGAATAAGGACTGAGAAGAGGAGGAATTTCTTCATTCAGAGGGTGAATCTTTGGAATTCTCTAACCCAGAGAGCTGTGGAGGTTCAGTCATTGAGTATGGTCATGACAGAGATGGATAGATTTCTAAATATTAAAAACATCAAGGGATATGAGGATTGGGGGGGAAAACGAGGTTGAGGTAGAGGATTAGCATGATTGAGTTGAATGGTGCAATGGACTCGAGGGGCTGAATGGCCTACTCCTATTTCCTTTGATACTATGTGTTTGGAATCTGGCATAATTAACTATCTCAATGTGGTACTGTCTGCAAATCTGTACAGAAGGCCTGAATTCAATTTGTTTCTCTCTATGTTGAATATTAGTGGTCCCAGCACTGACATGTGCAAAAGGTCAGCAATCTCAGTTTTGTAGAAGCTGGCTGGAGGTTACAGAGATAGGGAGGGGTGTAGGGGCTGGAGGAGGTTACAGAGATAGGGAGAGGTGTAGGGGCTGGAGGAGGTTACAGAGATAGGGAGAGGTGTAGGGGCTGGAGGAGGTTACAGAGATAGGGAGAGGTGTAGGGGCTGGAGGAGGTTACAGAGATAGGGAGGGGTGTAGGGGCTGGAGGAGGTTACAGAGATAGGGAGGGGTGTAGGGGCTGGAGGAGGTTACAGAGATAGGGGTGTAGGGGCTGGAGGAGGTTACAGAGATAGGGAGGGGTGTAGGGGCTGGAGGAGGTTACAGAGATAGGGAGGGGTGTAGGGGCTGGAGGAGGTTACAGAGATAGGGAGGAGGTGTAGGGGCTGGAGGAGGTTACAGAGATAGGGAAGGGGTGAGGATGGATTTGAAAACGAGGGTGAGAATTTGAAAATGGAGGTGTTGCCGGACCGAGAGCCAGTGTGGGTCAGCGAGCACAGGGGGTGATGGGTGAACAGGGACTCGGTGTGGGTTAGGACTCGGGGGGGACAGCAGAGTTTTGGGTGGTGATGCCACATTGAGGAACGTTAACAAAATGAAAGCCAGTGAGCAGGGTAACACAATATCTTTAATTACTAAATACAGGAGGTGAACTCTGACAGAGCCAAGTGTCCACGATATTTTACTCATCCCGAATCTTGCATCAGTTTGGCAATTGCACTTGGAGCTGTCTGTCGAAGCCGTTTCTCTATGGGTGTCCAAAGCTTCAGAGCGAGTCTGTGCCCAATACTGTTTGCCCAGGCTGACCACAGTTGCTGTTAACGGCAGTGGTCACTCATGAGGTGCCCACGCTGGGTTAATAATGACGCTGGTGTGGAGTGAGTAACCAGGAGGGGGCAAGGGGGTGAATATTGCTCCCGATCACTGCGCAGCGGCCTCTCCGCTGTTAGTGTCACCTGGGTGGGGAGGGGGGGGGCACAACCAGCCTTGGCTGTGATGCCTCTCACAGTCGATCAACCCACAGCATTCCCAACTCCAGGTCTGCAGGGGCTGTGGGGCCCGGGGTGGTGATGGGGGCTGGCGGCCACTGAACGGGCGTGCTCAGTACCGGGGTGGGGGGCAAGAGAGGCATGGTTGAGATCATCAGACGCAGGTCAGTGGTGACGCACTCGCTCCTCGAGTCAGGTGTGGGTTCCAAGGCGGGAGCTCAGAATCCAGGCCGACGCTCCCAGTAGCCGTACTGAGGGACAGCCGCACTGCCGTAGGTGCCATCTTTCGGATGTTCAGCCCAGGCTCCCGTTCTGCCCCCTCAAGTGAATGCAAAAGATCGCACAGCCGCCGTTGGCCGAAGGGGTTTTGGGGAGCGGGGAGCGGGGTTGCGGGTGGGGGGAGGACTTCCTGGCCTCCTGGGGCCCGATATTTATCCCTCGACCAACGATCAGTTAAAAAAAAGGAATAGATGATCTGGGAGTTTATCACATTGCTGTCTGTGGGATCTTGCTGTGCACCAACTGGCTGCTGCTGCGTTTCCGACACTACAAACAGTGACCACCCTTCAGGGGGGGGGAGAAAAAAAAGGACCTCATCGGCTGTGAAGAGCTTCGGGACGTCTGGAGGTGGTGGCAGGCACTACGGAAATGCAAACCTCCCCCTTTCCTTTCCCTTCCACTCGGCGTCGGTCGGTGTTTGCCTTCCCCCCCCCCGCCTCGGTGAGGACCTCACTCGTGGGGGATGTACGCGGGCTCCAGTCGTCCTGAGGCGAGCCCTCTCCTTGGAGCACTCCCTGAGAGGAGCACTCCCTGAAACACAGTGGGGCCAGTCAATCCCGGTTTCATTCTGGGCCGTGGGCCAGTGAGGGACAGAGGTGTGGCTCTGGAGTCACACGTAAGCCAGACCAGCCAAGGCCGGCAGATTTCCTTCCCTGAAGGACTCTGGTGAACCAGAAGGGTTTTTAATGACAATCGGTGAAAGTGGCCGTGAAACTTCCAAGACCAGGTTTCTAATGTCCAGGGTTTGCTTCAATAAATTCAAAAACCCTTGGACTGGCACAGTGGGATTTGAACTCCTGTCGCCTGGGTTACTAGTCTGGCTCCAATTTCCATTTTTTTTTTGATGCGTTGGCTATTCCGACTGCTCACTAAAATCCTCATTCCTCGGCGAGCACGTTTACACCAGTTCCTGAAATATCCCTTCCTGAAGACTGTGCCACAGGGAAGCCTCTCTCGCTCGGTGTTTCCCTTGTGTATGTACTGCCCTGGAGGAGAGGGGGGTACAGAGAGAGAGGGGGGGGGGGGGGTGTGGACAGAGAGAGAGAGGGAGACAGAGAGAGAGAGGGAGATAGAGATAGATAGAGGGAGATAGAGAGGGAGATAGAGATAGATAGAGGGAGATAGAGAGGGAGGCAGAGATAGAGGGAGGCAGAGATAGAGGGAGGCAGAGATAGAGAGAGGGAGATAGAGAGAGGGAGGGAGATAGACAGGGAGATAGAGAGAGGGAGGGAGAGAGAGAGAAGAGAGGGAGACAGAGAAGGAGAGAGAGACGGAGACAGGGAGAGAAAGAGTTGGGGAGATGGAGGGAGAGAGACGGAGAGACACAGACAGAGGGAGAAAGACAGAGAGGAAGAGACAGGGATGGAGGGGGGGAATGGGGATGGAGGTTCACTGTGAGCTGTTACTCCAAGGTCCAACGATCACTGTCTAATTGAGAATCAATGTCTGGCTCAGGTCTGCAGGCTGCAAGTTCCCCATTGTTAACTCCCTGGAGCAGACTGGGCAAAGGAATCACCATTAGCGCGGGTCCCCACCACAGCCAAACCAAGACTGATGATCCCTCTCACTACCAGACAATTTTAAGCGATTCAGTCCCACCCGACCAACTGTTGGCATGGTTCTGCCTGGTCTATGTGAAGACCCTCCCGATCCACATGCCCTCGTACTGGTGCCTGCAACTTTTTCTGGAAGGATTTAGGGGAAGCTGTGCGGGCAGTGGGAGCGAGGCTCCAACCGTCTGCTAAAAGCACAAGTGGAGGCTGCAGTGGAATCACTGGAAAAGGACAGTGATCATCTGCATTTAGGAAAAAGCGGAGTATTAACCCTGCACCGCGGCCATGGGCAGGGCGGGGAGGAGGGTCCTCGGTACCCGCCAAGTAAGAAATTAAAGCAGGAGGAGACCATTCAGCCCCTCGAGCCTGCTTCGCCATTCAACACCATCGTGGCTGATCATCCAGCTCAACTCCACTTTCCCCCCCCCACCACCCTTGAGTGCTTAAAAATCCATCCATCTCAGTGGTGAATGTACTCAGCAACCTCAGCTCTCTGGGGTACAGATCTCCAAAGATTCACAACCCTCCGAGTGAAGAAATTTCTCATCGGAGTCCGAAATGGCGGAACCCTTATCCTGAGACGGTGCCACCCCCCTTCCTTCCCTCCCTCCCTCCCTGTCTTCTCAACTTTCCAGACATGGAGAGAGGAAACATCCTCTCGGTGTCTACCCAGTCAAACCCTCGAATTTTCTCACTTCCAATGGGCTCGCCTCTCGTTCTTCTAAATTTTGGGAATGTGGGTCCATTCGCCCCAATCTCTCCTCACAGGGGCAATCCCTCTCATCCCAGGAATCAGCTGAACCACCCCTCTCCGAGGCAAGTACCTCCTTCCTGAGATAAGGAGACCAAAACTGTGCACTTTGCCCCAGGCGTGATCTCACCAAACCCATGTACAATTACAAGACTTTTTTTTTTAAACTCTTGTACCCCAAGACCTTTGTCACAAAGGCTGATGAACCATTTGCCTTCCTAATTTCTTGCTGTATCTGTTTCTACGATTCAGGTTCAAGGACACCCAGATCCTCAGGATGCAAATGTTACCAAACATCTATCCCTTTGGTTTATATTACAGGCCAATCGCTTACAGCTCCATTTGCTCTCTCTCTCTTTACTTGAATAGTGGGGTGAAATTCTAATCCACTGGGACCGTTCCAGAATCGAGGGAATTCCAGAAGATTACCACCTCTTTCAGAACCCCAGGAGGCCACCAGATCCAGGAATCTATCAGCTTTCAGTCCGATTACTTTCTACAATCCCACTCCTTCAACACTGCAATCATGCTTCCCATTCCCCCCTCCTACTTCCCAAAGGTTTTCTGTGTCTTCCCATGTGATGACAGACTCTTTCTTCTCCATGATAATTTCTCCCATCTCCGTCCTGCCTTGGGACCCAGATATTTCCTTTGGCTAACCTTTTTACACGCCCACATAAAAGCTTTGATGAGCTGTTTTCATGTCTCTTGCCAGTTAATGCTGATCGTCCCATCCCCTCTCGATCCTCCATTTGCTGAATTCTAAATTCGTCAGAGACCTTTAATCCAATACTATCTTAGCCATGGTTGGACCACTTTTCCTGCGTTGTTTTCAATTGCTTGAGGGAATGTATCACCATTACAAATTGTGAAATATTTCTTTAAATCCCCCGTCGCTCCTTTTAATCTAATTTCCCTGTCTACCTTGGTCAACTCTTCCCTCATACCATCATATCATAGGCTTTGAAAGGGCATGTTGTCCATATATTCCTATATGTAGGTGCTGTATTATATTTTACATATAGCATATGCCATATTAATAGTTGTTTGGTGGTACTGAACTTGAGTATTGAGTAGTGCACCTTCCATGGCAATGTCTCTACCAATCAGAGTCCACCTGCCAACCAATCAGCACTCTCTTCTCATGCAGTATAAATTGTTGTTCCTGTTGTATTTGGTATTCTTGCGAATGTCCTGATGAGTCCAAGACAAAAAGCTTTGACAAAAAAAGCTTTTTCAGCAGTATGACACATTCCTATACGAATGCTGTGGCTTATTGCAAGGGGAATGGAATATAAAAATCGGGAACTTTGGCTACAGCTGTATCAGGTGTTGGCAGGGCCACACCTGGTGTACTGTGTACAGTTCTGGTCTCCTTACTTAAGAAAGGATATAATTGCC